>NC_092521.1:124293604-124556104 GCF_037038585.1 Patagioenas fasciata | reverse complement strand
AAAATCCATCAGGCTTCACGCCCTCACAACAGCTTCTGATGGCCCCGTGTTGAGGAGCCGTGTCCCTCCCAAGAACGCTACATCAGCCGAGGTGGATAAGAGGAACTGCAAAGCCACCAACTCTCTGGCAGCAACCACAAGGGATTTCCTTCTAAGTCTCAAGGACTGAGCAGATTTAATGCAGCTCGTAAGGGCTTAGCAGTGGTGCATTTGGAGTGATTCAGCTTTATAGCTCTCATTTAATTGTTTCTTTCCCAGAAATACAGTGTAGTGCAGCAAAATATATCCCCTGGGCCAAATTCTTTGCTCACATATAGTTTACACCAGTCTCTGTTGGGAGGTGGGGCTGTCTGGTGTGGGGCTTCAGGACTTGCCAGGAGACCCCTTGTTTTAGCTCTCCCTTAAAACCACAGAGTGAAAAGGAGCTAGTCCAGGGTGAGACTGGAGGGGAGATTCAGGCTAGGCATGAGGAAGAAATGTTTTACACTGAGGGTGGTTAAACACTGGCCCAGGTTGCCCAGAGAGGTGGTAGATGTCCCATCCCTGGAGACATCCAGAGCCACCCTCTTCTTCTGTAACAGAGGATTTGCAGTGTGATTGCTTTTGTTAGCCACCCAATAATAACCCTTTGTCTGCTTACACCATTCCTGGGTGTGCAAAGACACTGGCTGCCAAAAATCCGAGGATTTGGGGATGGGGATGCATGTGGGAACCATCTGGAGAAACCTGGAAATATGGCAGGAAAAGTCCTTTTAATCCACAGCTGTAGAGTAGTGGATGCCAAATGGATGGCAACAATTGCCATTATTTTTTTGTCAAGTCAAGTCAGTTTACAGACCAAGCGGTTAAAGCATCAATTCTATCCAAACCCACTTTGTCTTCTCTGTCAGCAAGCTCTGGTTTGGGCACTGCAAGTTAAAGCTTCATTTCTTTCCTATCCCGAGCTTGAAATCCTCTGCTGTGAAGCTGGGCAAGGGCCACTACAGGCTCCCTTCCCCAGCCCTGTTCAGGTTTTCCCTGCCACATCGACAATAAAGAGAAAATAAAAAAGTGCAAGTAGAGTCTCTGTGTTATTTCTGGCAGTCAATATTGCAAATTTAGTAAGAATCTAGATGATAGGACATTGCGGAAATAATACCATATTTACAAGCCCAGAGTAAATACTTTTCCAAAGAGACTTCCTCTGAGCCCATGCTGTAAAAAAATGCTGCAATTCAAGTGATGGCTTCGATTCAGCCTGAAATGCAAACCATACATACAACTCTGCTTTGCTAGTCTGAGACAGCGACAGTACAGCATGTCTTCTGCAGAAATTAGGTCCATTTCCCAGCAGGCACGCCACAGGCAAAACACATAAAAAGGCTTAAGAGAGGCATTCCTTGTTCTAGGATGCCAATAAGTAAATAATATATACCTTGCTCATCAGAGGGACATACAGCATGGCTCAGGCTCCTGAAGGCATGGTGGAGAGCCTGTTCAATCTGGCCACTCAGGGATAAAACTTTCTAAATGTGGTTGGAAGGGTTTTATCCTTGACATTTTATTCCCGGGACGCTTGAACTTTGGAAGAATTTGAAGCAAAAAAGTCTGGTTTCAATTTCTTTTCAAAGTGCATCAATTTGGCTTTGTCAAGCTTGAAAGAAAAGAAAAACAATCCTCAAACTTCATTATCCAAGAATGTTAGAAACAGCCCCAAAACTGGAAGGACACCAAATAAATACGTGGCCTTTAAAAGTGTGTTTCACCCCTGTTTTCCTCTGGCGTCCAAAAAAGTGC
This sequence comes from Patagioenas fasciata, assembly GCF_037038585.1. Lineage (NCBI taxonomy): Eukaryota > Metazoa > Chordata > Aves > Columbiformes > Columbidae > Patagioenas > Patagioenas fasciata. The sequence goes on along the minus strand of NC_092521.1, from coordinate 124,554,328 downwards.
TCTGGCCCCTGCACCAGCATCAGCAGACCCCTCCAGCAGCAAATCCCATCACCCCAAAGAGGTGCCCGAGGGAACCAAGCTGGCTAAACTGTGGCCATGTCCCTCTCAGCTGCCTGCCTGCCTGCCCTGGGGTCTTGAACTCAGAGGATTTTGCCACAGGCCACCAGCGAGCAGGTTAAGAGCAGATCTGTGCATTTATCTGGATGCACACTGTACAGGGTGTATTTTGCAGGGGGAGTGCAACACACAGGGCTGTACTCACCCCCCCCAGCACCATGCTCGCTGCCCGCTCAATGAACCGCAAAACCCTGTGGGCAGCAGGAGACGCGTCCCGCCACAACTGAGTTTAACAAAGGCTGCTTGAAAAGCAGCGGGAAGATCTCCTCTGGCTGCCCACCACCTCTGGGAACATCTCCAGAGCCTTGCGCCCAACACGTGGTGCTCACGGCAGCTCCCAGAGTGTTGGAAAGAAAAGGCTGGTGTGTCAACCAGATCCAGGAGGAGAACAGCCTTCCTGTATCTTCCTGCTTAGGAAAGACAGATGGCTGGCAGAGTGGGAATTTACTAAAGACAGGTATTAAATGAGGAATGCCAACCTTGAAGGTAGCCCTAGCTCAGAGCAGCTGCCTGGGGAAGCAAGTCTGCCGTGCTGCCCCCACACATGGTTAGGGAACCAAATCCCACCATCACCTGCATCACCCTGGGGCAGCCCCATGAGCCGTCAAAGCGGCTGTAATTCCTCGCAGACCCACACCAGCCTTGTGTCTGGGTTTTTTTCCACTAGGCATGCAGTTTTTTTCCTCCAAAATGCCTTTCAAGTTGAGGGGACCATGACCCTACTGCATTTCAGCACCCTGTGGCCACTCTGCTCAGCACCAGGCCAGGAATGTGGCAGGCAAGCATTGCCCGTCTGCTCAAGGTGCCCCTGCAGACCCACTTCCACATGTTGCTCCTCACGAGTGACTTGGGAAGCTCAAACCAGGCACTGCAGAGGCGAGAAGAGGGACTGTGCTCCCACAAACCATATGCAAAGGAGTCAGAGCAAATGCTGGGTCTGCTGAAGCCCAGGAGATGGAAATCTGGCATATCACCACATGGTGCTGGGTCTTTCCCTGCAGAGTCAGCAAAGCCCTGGTCACTGGCACACAAGCCTTCCCACCAACGTGTCCAAAACCAAACCAGAAGATTACCAAGTTAAATTGCCTGGTGCAAAACTTTAAAACACGCTGTACTTTGCTAAATTTTGGACAGTCTGCAAAACTTCTGCCACAAGGGGATAATTGATGGTCTAACTGTGAGATTAGCATGCTTTGCAGTAGCATAGGACAACACTCCAGCAGCAGCATAAACGGGTGAAATGGTGTTGACATCACTCACTCATTGACTTTAAAGGGATGGTCCAATTTGCTTCCTTTGACTTTTAAAATAATGTTCCCTTCACAGTTCTTCCCAGTTACTGCTACAGCCTTGGGGCAGCAAACTATAAAATCCTTGAAATCCTTGAGCTCCACAGCCTCTTTCTAGTAATAATCTTGGGCTCCAGGTCCTGAGTCAGTTCCTTGAGCTTTTTGCTTCTCAGGGTTGAGATTTCCTGTTTCTTGCTCAATATCACAGAATCATAGAATTGTGTTGGTTGGAAAAGACCTTGAAGATCATCAAGTCCAACCATTAATCTAGCACTGCCAAGTCCACCTCCAAACCATGTTCCTAAGAACCTCATCTATGCATCTTTTAAAGACCTCCAGGGATGGTGACTCCACCACTTCCCTGGGCAGCCTGTTTGAATGCCTGATAACCCTTGCCGTGAAGAAATTTTTCCTCATATCCAATCTAAACCTCCCCTGGTGCAATTTGAGGCCATTTTCTCTCATCACTTGTTTCTTGGGAAAAGAGACCAACACCCTCCATGCTACAATCTCCTTTCAGCTAGTTGTAGACAGCAATAAGGTCTCCATTAAGCCTCTTTTTCTCCAGGCTGAACAACACCCATACCCACTATTTCTGGTTTTGGGAGGCCCCTCACCCTGGAGGTGCTTCTCTGCCTGGCCACAGGCTGAGCACTGTCTCTGCTCACACACTCCATCATCCAAAAGACCATCTTGAACAAAATCTTCAGCTGGAGCTGGAAACTGCTCTGTGTCACAAGAAAATCCCAGCACTTGTACATAACAGTGCCATTCCCTTTGCACTGGCTGGTCCTAATTCAGTTACACACCAAACAAGGTCAGCCAAAACATGGGCTCAAAAACCCCCAGGAGTAGCCTACAAGAGCAGCAAGGCTCCCAGCCTCCTCAGTGTCCAGTTTAGCATCTTTATGGAAAACATGGAGGAGATGGATGGCCATCACCTGCATGGAGGACACCTCACTACAGGGTGCAGCTGATGCAATCAGGGCAGGGCTGCCACTCAGGGGGACCTGGAGAAGATATGCACTGTCCATTCCTGTGCCTGGAATGGACTAAATCCCTGCAGGGTACTGGTGGGGACTTGCTTTTCCTGTGATGACACTGTCCTTACCCCTAAATCGTGTGATTTTCACTGAGAAAAATGAAAGATTCATAATTCTCCTTGCTTACGCCATATAAATCTTTCGGCTTGCAGGAAGTTAATATTCATCTCATTGGTGGATGGACAGGGCATTTTTCATCCTGATGCTGTGTACAGTGCAGCTCAGGACCTCTTCAGTTTAATCCCAGAAGTCAACAAAAAGCACCACAAAATAAAACATTCTCCAGGATGCCATAATTCTTTTCCTCAAAGTAGGCAGATTAAAAGCTTTCAAATGCCTCATCCTTCTCCTACCCAAGTTCAAAGTCAGGGCCTATTCTGAAGACTCTTGCACTGAGCTGGGTCTTCTGCTTCTTGAAGACACATCTCCTAAGAGACTGCTGGTTGTCTTTCAGGACATGTCACCGAGACACATGGGTCTGCTGCCATGTACATAGGCAAACTTCTCCATTACTTTAGACCATTAAAAGCCTTATATGAAGTGGTATCAACCTGTACCTGAACCATCCAGGACACCATGGACCTGAAACAGCACCTGGTGTTCCCAGCGAGGCAGCAAGGCTCAGAGCAGCCATGAATGCACAACTGTCCTGGTAGCATCATGGGACAGGGGAGGTCCTCCTCGTTGTCTGCTTCTTCCTCTAACCTTCACACGTACGTGAGAGCAGCACAACCTCAAAATCCTGGCAGGGATCCAGGAGGGAGAGCAGCAGGTTTGAGGAACCATTGCTCCCTCATTCCCTCTGCTGCTGTGCAAGATCCTGCCAGGTTTCCCTTTTTCCCCCTCCCCTCGTCCCAGTTTCCTGGCCAGCCTGCTGCACTGAGCTCCGGAGGTTTTCAGAGCAGTTTTCCCCATCTGCCTGCTGAAACAGCAAGAAGGGGGCCCCTTCCCCGGCGAAACAGATGTGGCTTGCCTTTGTGCAACATCTGTGCCTCGTGCTCCCATTCATTTTGAACAGTCTTGCCTTTGTTTACGAGGGGTTGTGCAGGGGATGCTTCAGAGGAGGGCAGCAGTCTGTGACCCAAAGGCTCGACTCCTTCCCTTCAAGTTCCATGCACAAACTGCCTCAAAACTCCTGGGTTTCTTCTGGTGAAAAACAATAAGCTTTGCTCCCACAGCATTCGGGAATGGGCAGTCCCGTTCCTCAGTGCTTTGGTTCCAGCAACAGCAAGTGGCTCACACTCATGGTTTCTGTGGCATTCCCAAACCCAGGGAAGCAACAGCGGGAACCTGGGGACTACCACAGATTCCCTTCCTCACAGCCCCCCTCACCCCAATCGCTTCTCTCGCTGCATTTCTGGGCTGCTCACCAGCTTTGACTTGGCATTCCCAGTGGGGCTGCATTGCTTCAGCTCCTCTGTGCATACCAGCAGCCAAGAGCAGAAGTGCTAGAAAGACACATCTTGTTTGTTCTGGGCTGCATTTAATATGGAGAGGAACACATTAAAATAAAATCAAATGTTATTTCCTTCTCACTCTTGATGAGTTTACCAATCCTGCTGCTGAGTGCCTGAAAAACTGCTAAAACTCTTACACATTTTGGCACCCAGTCCTGTTTTATTTATTTTAGTGGGGGTCACATTTTTTTCTGTATCTTGGGGAGGGGAGATTTTGATCCACTTAATTTCAGTTTTAATTTCTAACCAGTGGACTAGCACCAGGGAATAGCAGTGATTGCTCGGTGCCGGAGAGGGGCTCACAAAACCCACATCGTGATGCTGGCAAGGGGCAGCACTGGATTCCCTTGTTGGCCTTTCAGTGGAGACTGCCCAAATTGGCCGGTTGGGTTTCCCTGAGCTGGCTGTCAGGTTTTTTCCCTTCCTGGAGAGCAGGAAAGAGCATTCGTGGGATTCCAAAGGGGAGGGAAGAGGAGGACAGCGGAGCCTTTCAGCCCTGCGGGCTTTCTTCTAAACAGAATTGTTCATAAAAGCCCTGGCTCCAGTTGTAGAAAAAAGTAACCCTGTGTTCCTCCGTTTAAGCCATTCCTTTTTACAGAGGAAAAAAGGGAAAGAAAGCTGCTGGTGACTTGGCTCTGAGTGTTGCCTGTGTCCCGCAGACCCTGTCCCAGGCAAAGCCTGCCAGCAGCCACCCTCCAGCACCTTCTGCTTCTCCCTCGAACCCCATCACGGTATGAGCACCAGACCAGGACCCAAAAAAGGGTCTTTTCTGTCAGGGCAAGGCAGACTGGAGTTACTGAGCGTTTAAAACAAAGAGGGTAATAAAAGTATTTGGCATCTATGCCAGAGGATTAATAAAGTGTAATCACTCCTTCTTATTTGGACTACCTCATGTTAGGTGAGTGACAGAGCAGTTGTAAATGACTCGCTGGCAGATTTTGAAACCAGAAGAAAGAAGATGTTTCGGTCATGCAGTCATCCCCCAGCCCTCACCGCCCCAGCAGGTTGGGCACGTACAGAGCTGGATCCGACCAGCAGCCGGCTGCAAGCGCGCGCTCCCTGCTAACAGTGACGCTCACAGCTGCGCTGTCTCTAGCTTTCTGCACATGGTCACCCTCCTGCTGCTTTTGAAAGAAGCCAAAAATCACCTTGGGAATTTTGCTTAGGGTTTCGCTGCAAATGCAGCAAACAGCACAGCCTGAATTTATTCTTTGTGACCGCCACTGCCCTGCCTACAGGTGAGCAGTGCCCAGAGCAAACCTGGATTATGGGTGAAATCAAAGCAAGCAATACCGGAGCTCACAAAGGGGAAAGGACTGCAGAAGCAGACCTTGCCTTGCCAAGGCAAAATGAAAATCCTGGCAAAAACTGAATATCCCGCTCTCGCAGGGGAGACCACACCAGGTACCTGGCACAGGCTATATACTCTTTGAAAGGCTTCATAGTGAAGGCTTGCGCAGGAAAGCGTTACCGTGGACGAAAGGCTGGTGCAGGGAGAGCTGCCTTGCTTTTTTTCTTTGACAGGGAAGAGTTATTCCCGAGCTCAAAATGAGTGACAAAAGCCTTAGTCTTATCTATTTTTCCTGGTGCTGAAATTCATTAAGAAACTCGAAACATCCTAGGGTAGAAACCATAAAGCACAACACTAGTGTCCCCCGTAAACACACACCCCCACACACACCCTCTGGTGAAGGCACGGCCCCACTGCTCCCAGAGTTACTCTGAGTCATCCCCACATTCTCGAGGACATAAAAACATTTCAGCAACACAAGCGACACCCAAGCACCAGTTTCTGGCAGCAGCACCAGACGCCGCCTCAGTTCATCCATCACGTGCGTTTGCAATCCCTGCCTGACACCAGCTTTGCAAGGGCTGAGGTGTGGGAACAAAGATGAAGCCCCCCCTGGCATGATGCCCCAGCTATCCCCTCCCAGGACAGGGTGATGGGAAGTGGTGGGGTCCCCATCCCAGCTCAGCCGGCTTGTACTTGCTCAGACGGGTCTGAAAACTGGTTGCCAAGGGATGTTCCAAACTTGAGCGCTAAAACTAGACATGAAAAACCACCCCAAGGTTTGAAATGTGCTGCAGATGCAGAGGAATCTGCTGTCTCTGGGGAAACACGACATTTCTCCCAGGGAAGCATTTTCCCTTGCCAAACTGGCAGGTTTTCTGTGCCTTTTTGATGAAAATGCCGTGCTTTGGGAGGACCAAATGGAAAGCAAGAAGGGGCTCTTCGTGCTCTCCAAGACTATCTGCACTTTGCTGCCTTCACCCCATGCTCTTGCCTGCATAAAGCGATGTGACCCAGACTCTTTAAAAGGTGAATTTCAGCTGAGGAAGCCTAATCACCTCCCTGGCAGACAGCAACACATTTAGGCACAGCAGCATCAGGCACTGCCTTTACTGACGTCTGCTTTGTCCACCTCTAGTGTCATTAAAGACAGCCACGTGCCAGAGTGGGTCCCTGCCTTGCTTCCCTCACCATGCCCCAGTCCTCCAAGAGGTCCCTCTTGACTTGCTCCTGTAATGGAGACAGTCGGGACATGACCTCACATCTCATCCCATGGGGTTGGTGTCCCTGAGCAGACCCAGCGTTGCTTCCCGCCGTCAGTTTGGCAAGAAAACCCCTAAATCCTACCATGTCTCGCAGCGCCGGATGATGCGTTCCTCCTGGTGTGTCTCACTGCCTGCGATCACCTCCTGAGCTGGACACCAGCTGCCTGAAACTCTTCCATAAAACACCAGGAACACACGAAAAATTAAAAAAAAAAAAAAAGGAATAATAATAATAATAATAATAATAATAAATCCTCCAGCAACTAATCAACCCGCCTCCTCTCCCCGAGCCGTTAACCACGGTTGGGGGCTGTCACCCAGGGGTGCCCCTCCAGGCTCCCCGCAATCCCTGCTGCCCGACTCCACATTGCTGGGGACTGCCAAGTCCCTGCCACGATGCACCAGTGGGCGCCTCCTGTTCCCCCCAGAAGGAGGACACCCTGCAAACTTCAGCTGCAAGTTTTCAAACTTTGCCTCATCCCAGACCCACCTCCCTGTGGGGAGGGGAGCGGGGAGGCTGGGAAGGGGGGGAACAGGCATTCGAAGAGTCTCTTTTTCACAATAAAAGCCCTTCTTGCTGTTTTTTTTCTTTTCTTTTTCTTTTTTATTTTTTTGATACCGATGGCCGATTTGAGCCAGGAGGCACAGGTAAAGCAGGCTGGAGAGACATGTGCTCCTCCCAAGCTCATCTGCTCACAGTGACCTCAGTGCCAGCCAAGCAGAGGGACAGGGAGAGCCCCAGGGATCACATCAATCCCAGAGCACTGGCCCTGAAGCCAGGAAAATAAACCCCAAGTCTGCTCGTGGGTGACTGAGAAAACACCTTTTGCAGATCTTTATTAACAGTGCCTTTCAACAACAGTGGGGCAAAGAGCTGCATGTGCTGCACCAGTGCCTGAAGTGTCTACAGCTCCGGGAGAAGATTTCTTAATGGCTTAAAAGGCATTAATGCATTAAAAACATTTTTTAGGGTGCTCAGGCGCCTGTTTTTCTGAGGCACCCAGGGTGCACAGCACCCCCAGGGAACCAGGAGAGGGGTGACTGGGGGGCTGAGGGAAGGAGATTTCACTCCTAGGTCTGCAGCACAGTGAGCCCTGCAGTGCCCAGCCAATGCAGCTCCCCACCTGCACCCAGATGTAAGGTGCATCCTAAACGCTATTTCCTTGCATTTCTGGGAGGGGCTGGAGACATCGCTTTGGAAATCAGTGCCTTTCACCATCCCTCCACGGCCAAACAGGGCACACAGGCAGCTGCCAGGCTGCAAAGCTTTTTTTTTTCCCTTCATATAACTTTTCCCTTCCAGCCCTGGGCTATGGCCAAACAAAACCCATCCGTCCCTCACCATGACAGGAGATTCTGTCACCTGCCTCAGCCCCGTGCCAGCTCCAGCCTCCCCCAGCCTGGCTTGGGACAGGAGGTAACCCTCCATGTCATGCATGGGGGGTTTCCAGCTCCCTGACCTGTGCAACAGCCTCAGCCAAGAAACCGTAAATAAAACAGGACTGATCAGCATTATTCTTTATTGATATTTACATTTTTTAAAGTCCAACAAAGGCACAGTGCAAACTATTCTGAGGGACACCGAAGACGTGATGGCCTAAAAGAGGGGTGTCAAACTCATCAGCCTCGCGGTTGCCTTCAAAGAGCTGAATGTAATTTTAGACGTGTATAAATGTAACTACTCCTACATATATACCGTCTTAAATTACTTTTGGCCCTTTGAAGGCAACCGTGAGGCTGATGTGGCCCCTGGTGAAATTGAGTTTGACATAACTGGTCTAAAAAGAGAAGAGCGCAAGGCTGAAGGAAAAGTGGCCAAGTGACTTCACCAAGGTCACACAGGATGGCAGCGTCAGAGCCCAGGATGCAGCTCCTGTGTCCCACAGCCCCACTCTGGCTCACTGACCATGCACAGTCCTGTGGTGACATTTCATGTGATCAGCATAAGAAATGATGGCAACACAATGCTCTGCCCAGCATGGGCATCCGCTGACCCCATCACCTCAGTGCCTTCACACCCCCTTGCTTCATCTAGCACATCTTATTTTTGCTATGGTATGTCTCCCAACACCTTTCACTGCTACTCAAAACTGTAGCTAGGAAAAGAAGAGGATTGAAGGTTACACACAAAAGCAGCAAGTCTAATTTTGGCTTCAGCACACCCCCACCCACACCACCCTTGGGCATCAGGAAGGGGTATGGAAACCAAGTCCTAGGTCCCCCCATTGCTGCCTGGCCTGGGCACTGCAGCATTGACCTGACATGTAACAATATTTTGCTTGAGAAAAGTCCCCTGGGGCAGCTCATAATCCAATATTTCTAACATAATTAGTAATATTAGGTAATTCGCAACAACCTAGTGTTAGCCTTGGTGCAGGCACAGACCAAGCCCATGGTTGCTGGGCCGAGGAGGAATTTGCAGGGCTTCCGAGGCTCAAACCTGTACATCAGAACTTGCTGGTGGCACCTCATTTCAGAAGCATTTGCTTTCATCTCCCTTTCTTAATTTTGAAATTATTCGATTTATATGCAATTTTCTGTCAAAATGATTCCTGTCGGTGCAGCAGCATTGCAAGCCTTGACTGACAGGCCAAGCGTTCCGGCTGGTCTCTCTGGATTGCCTCTCCATACAAATAACCATTTAAAATGCACGCCTGACATTTGAGGAATTTGCCATCAGAAACAGGAATGGATGGCTGCTGTGGGAGGCAGACTATAAGGGATCAGTGGCCAAACTGATATGATAAGCCTCAAAACAAACACTCCAATTTCAGCATTTTGAAATTTCAATTTAATTTCTGCTCCCCGCCTTCCTCTGGAGAAGTTTTTTAATGATGTTCTCAGTGCAAAAATCATGTTAAAAATGCAGCAAGACCTGAGAACTAAGCGTGTTATGAATCTGTTTCCTGGGGAGGCTCAGGGGTCCCTCCAAATCTATAAGGCTATGTCTACATTGTACCTCAGCTGGGCAGGCCCCATGTCTGTCAGCATAACCCGATTGGTACCATGCCTGCTACTTCATTCTGGAAAACCACTGATCACCTGAACAGTGGAAAAAGCTTTTCTTTTCTCTATTTTTTGTTTTCTATCACCTAACTGCCTCTGCTCACATTCTCACAGCTGTGCCTGCAGCTTGAAACAGACTTCACTCACACACACATGGGTTTCCCTGAGGTTTCCCTGATTTTTGCTGATCCCAGTCCTTTGATCTGATGACACCTTTACAGGACAAGGGATGGTCCCCACTCCAAGAAACTCCCATGCGGTGTGGGCAGAAAAGGGAGACAGGGGAGAGCAGGGAGGGGGGACTGCACCCAGCTTACAGCCCAAATGCAAGCCTCTGCAACAGCCTTGTCTCATACCAGGGTCTCAGGTATACTATTTCCAGCATCAAAGACCTCCCAAGCCTACTCCCTCTCACCTTGCACTTAGGCAGGAGGAAAAGCTGTTTTGCCCCTGTTTGAAGGCACGGGGCAGCAGCAAGGGGGGTCCTCTGGCCATCAAAGTAGACCATACAGATAGTTTTTCAATTTTCTGGTATCACTGCGCAGATCTAGCTTAGCCAGGAACAAGTATGTGGAAGTTGGAGAGCTGAGACCTTTCCCTGAGGGACAAGCAGCAGCAAAGCAGAGCCCAAGGAAACTGATGGAGAGCAAGCAAAGGCCATGGGCACTGTCTTTCTTATGAGGAAAGGATGAGAGAGCTTGGTCTGTTCAGCCTGGAGAAGAGAAGGCTGAGAGGGATCTCATCAATGTTTATAAATATCTCAAGGGTGAGTGTCAAGAGGGTGGGACCAGACTCCTCTCAGCAGTGCCCAGTGACAGGATGAGGGGCAATCGGCACAGACTGAAGCAAAGAAGGTTCTATCTAAACACGAAGAGAAACTTCTTTATTTTGAGGGTGCCAGAGCACTGGAACAGGCTGCCCAAAGAGGTTCTGGAGTCTCCTTCTCTGGAGACATTCAAAACCCACCTGGACACATTTCTGTGTGATCTGCTCTGGATGAATCTGCTTTAGCAAGTGGGTTGGACTAGAAGATCTCCAGAGGTCCCTTCCAATCTCAACCATCCTGTACCCAGAGCAGCACAGGGGCCTCTGTGCTCCCCGAAATGCTGCCACCATAGACATTAGCAGAAGCTTCTGGTAAAACGCTGCCTCCATTTCATAGACTGGCTCACCTTTCCCCTTGCTTGTCCCCATAAAGAAATACTTGTGGTAGAAGGATGGAAATAGGCTGATTGATTTCTGTTTTTTTTTTTCTCCCCAGAAATATTTTTTCTTTCCCTTTCTGTCCCAGTGGATCTGTGTTCATTTCTCCCTTCAGAGCTAAAGACAGGCAGCAGAGAGGGGACAGATTTCAGGAGCCGACAAGGAACAGGAAACTATTCCACCTCTAAGTAAAGTTGAAGGGGTATTTTTCTCCCTTTTAGAAAAGTATGAGGCTCTGATGGGTTTGAGGAACTATGAATATGACTTTCCACATATGTCAAGATAATTATAAGCTCGAATGGATTTCTGAGACCCAAACCCTACCCAGATAAATCACTGCCTATCAACCATGGATTACAAACGAGCCTATCAGAAAGCCTTCAAATTTCTCTTCTCCCTTCCCTGCTATCTCTTATATATGTTTATAATGGGCCTCGACATTTAATAAGGAATGGGCTACAGAGGAGACATTGATACTTCAGCCTTCCTTTGCAGCAGCTGTGACAAAGATGGGAAATTAAGGCTCTAGGGATCAAGCAGAATGGGGAGAGAACTGGGCTTCTGCTCAGCACTGTGGAGCTGGAGATGGTGCTGGGACCCAGAAGATGCTGAGAAATAAATGAGCTGCAAAATTGAGTTTTGCATCTGATTTCGGAGCAAAACACATACCCGTGCCCCACTTCTGCAGCCACCGTCCCCAAAACGCACAAGCCTTGATTCCCTAATGTAGACAAAATACTGGACGTGGATGATTTCTTTCAATGTGTTGTATGTGGAAACAGACTCTCATGTCTCAGGTTTTCCTCATTGTTCACATGGAAATAAGTGCTCCCAGGTCACTTATGGAACGCACTGAATTTTCATAAATCAGCTGAAGGAGCTGCACACCCCCGATTCAATAATTAAAGTAAATTAATGCTGCCAGGATGCTTTTGTAATCGTTTGTCTGACTCAAGACAAAAGGCAGGGGGGTCACATCCTGAAGAGAGAGAAATCCTTCATGAGCAGTGTTTAAAATGCCAGAGAAAACAGTAACATCTGCAGAGGAATCATACGTTCCCTGAGAGCGCGGGCTTTATGCCTCCCACAAATACCTATTGTATCCTCCTTACTATCATGACTCAAACACAAGTATATGGAGGAAGGGACAAAGAGTTATTAAGTCCTTCAGAGGTGATTACTCATTCCTCCAGCTTACGTTTTAGATAAATGCTAGAAATTCTGGATAGCTTGTCAGACCACAGCATTGTTTTTGCAAGACATGAACTGTGATGATTCAAAAGAGTTGGGGTTTTCTTTTCATTTTTTAATTTCTCAGGACTTTTTTTTAAAGCTCTCCCATATCTTCAGCCAGAAATAGTTCTTACCACCCATGTCCTGTGCCCAAGACATTTACTGCGTTATTAGAAAATGAACCGTTTCCCAGCCTGCTCTCCCAAGTGCCACTCTGGGTTCCTTGACTCCCAGCAGCTGGTATAGCAGCTTGAACTTTAACACTGAGTTCCTACCTGTATCTCACCTTAGACACCTCTGTCTTCTTCAGACTCCATCCTTCCCAAGACAGACTCCCCCTCTCTCAATAACAGCCTTATCTTTTCTTCCTCTCTCTTTCTCCTTTCTAGATACAAACCCCAGCACTTGGATGAATCAGAAACACCATTTTCTTGGACCGTGAACGTGTAAATCAAGGGATTCAGAGCTCTGTTATTTACTGCCCCACTAATCTTGCACCATCTTCAAACTCTGCTAGCAAATGAACACTGGCTTGTGACTGTGTATCCTTAACTTGGTCATTGTTTAAAAATACTGGATGTTGGATGAAGAACAATTCCACCCCACAGCGTAAAAAAGCTTTAGCACTGATGTCTCATTTTGAGATCTGTTGTTGAGACAGTTTCTCATCTAATATGTAAAGCAGTCGCTCTAAATGATACCGTTTTCAAAATCAAAATGGGACACAGTGCTGTTGCCTCAGAAATATCCAAAAGTGCCCTGCCAGCACAGATGCCGTGGTCTCCTCAGGAAGGTGGTGAGTTTGTCTGACCATGAAACCACGTTAGCTGGTGATTGTTACACTCTTCACTCCTCGCTCCTTCTTGACAAAGGCTTTGTTTAGCCATCCACCTGTGCTACCACATGCACAGAAGGCGGCTTGGAAAAGCCACAGACAAGCCTGAGAAAACTCCACTGGAAACTGTGTGTAGCATCACAGGAAAAAAAAAAAGAAATCCTGAACAGCTGCAAAATTACTGCTCGAATTATTTGGGCTTAGAAGGGCTAAGCATTAGTGCTGGAATGCAGGTTTTCATGTACCATCCGCAGCTCCATGCATGGCTTAAAACTGCAATCAGACAACTTTCAGAAAGCCCAAAAGGGAGCACAGATGGCGCCAGGCAGGAGCAGAGAGCTGTGATGCCTGCAATTCCCGTCAGCACGCTGCTGGTGCAGTTTGCAGGGGTGCTGCGTGCCCTGGCTCCCACAGAGTGTGACGATGGCTCTCTCTGAGACCTTCCCAGGAACAGAAAACTCACCTCCTACCTGTGCAGGGCAACAGGCCAGGCGCTGCGGCAGAGCCTGCCCTCCCAGATTCACTGCGGATGCACCGGTGTTCCAAGTTTCATGGGGCATCAAACTTGAACATGGTTTAATTTCCCTCAGAGCATCCCAGCAAACCTCCACCTCCAATCTGTGTGACTGGACAGAAACAAGGAAAAATGAACAGAAGCTGATGCATAGAACATTTCACCCCCCTCCAAAAAAAAAAAAATAGAGAAGAGAGATAAAACCCGACAGAAGAAATCTGTTTCTTCTCCTGGAAGGAGTTATTGGCATATGCTTGAATTGGGTCCACAAAGACGCTTGATCGGCTGTTTATGTACCTTTGCATTGGGGAAAGTCCTCTGTCACCGTGACAGTAGGACAGAAGAAAATGTATGCACTAACATATGGAGTAATCAAGCAGTATTTCATCCGAAAGCTTTGAATTGTGGCTGCTGAAAATAGGACCTGACCAACATATGGGCTCATGAATCTTTCCTGACAACCCTGCAGTTACAGAAGCAAGAAGTGGAGCCTCCTGGTTATAAATTGGTCATGAATAAATTTAGGTTGAAAATGAGAAAGTTTCTAATAATCAGAGGAATTAAATTCTGGGAACTTTGAGACAGGAGATGGAGTGAGCTGGGAACTTCTGTTGCACCCCATCGGGCAGTGGAGGAGAGGAGAGGGGGAATCCTGAAGACTTGGAACACTCTTCTTGTCCATACACTCACAGGTTGCTTTGCGTCATCTCCTAATGATACAAAGCAATAGCCCTGAAGACAACCTCCTGGCAGGCTTTGAGTAGAAAAAATCTCCAGATGGTCCAACAGAAATGTCAGATTGTCAGGGGCTACCTTGCTCCAAGCTGTAGGTCCCCTTCCAAGGACCATAAGGACACCAAATTTCCTGCCTGAGCCATGACTCAGGGCTGTTGACAGTGCCTGTGACCCTGGGTGCTCCCGTCCTGTGGCACAGCATTGGGGCTCGCTTCTGCACACAGCCTGAAATTTGCTATAGGATGCTAGAAAGCATGTTGCACTGTGCAGCGTGCAGATGCTTTAAAGTCTCCCGCTGGAATATCTGTCCTATGACACAATTGCCCACGTGGACATTTAATGGTAACTCTGATGGTCCTTCAAATACTGAGTCATGACACTCTGAATGAAGACACATTGTTAACTCATCTCCTTTCTGTGGACTCCTCTGTGAAATTACAGTTTTTCACCTTCAAGCTCACAGTTGGCAAGCATGTCTGCCACGTGGCACGATGGGGCTGGTTGGTAGCTCCTGGTTAGTCCTCATAGTAGGAGACTGATTTAAAACACTAAACAGCAGTTTTCTACACAGTATTAGTGAATTTCTCAAATAGGTTATGGCAATATTGTAGAGTGAGGTAGTGTGAGCAGATGCAAAAGATTGAGTTAATTCATGGACAGTAGATCTAAAAGAGGTACTGAGGGGAATGGGCAGGGTGTACCCCCTAGCACCCCTGATCCTGCTATTGTAGATGCTGGAGAACTGCAAGAGGAGGGACTAAACTCATGTCTTCTCCCTGCACTGGCAGTGTCAGAGACCCAGGCTGGAGTCAGATGGGCCACTGCTCTGCCCCAGCAGAGCTCCGCTGATGCTCCTGTCCGAGGCTACCAGTGAAGTCTAGTGCCGTTCAGTGCCAATGAGAAAGTTCAGTGCAGCCACAACCAAGCGGTCATTCCTACCTGCCAACTGGTTTATGCACAGCTTTACCTTCTGAAGAGCAACCCAAAACCATGTGGTGAGCAGGGGCAACCAGGGAGAGCGAAGGGAACCATTGTGCCGTGACAGGGATTATGCGCCGCTTCTCATGAAGCTGGAGAAGCACATCAACCCCCACATCTCCTGGTTTCTATCCCTTGTGCCCTGACACCTGCCCCAAGCAGAACTGTAGCACTGCCAGCAGAGGCCAGGCACGTCCACTGCATGAACACCTTTCCCTCCAAGGTCACATTCAGGTGGCTGGGAGTTGAGGAATTCTGCTCACATCTGGGATGAGGACCTGCATACGTTGCCAACAGTAGCAGCTTGCAAGCCTCCCCCTGGACCTTGAAAAATGCTTCAAGCAACCAGAGCAAAAATGATGCCACTTTCAGCTAGTCAGACTTAATTTACTTCATTATGCCATAAATGCTTTGGTTTTTTCCATTATCCACAGAGACTCCCACGATGAGCTAAGACTCACGTGTGCAATGCGAATGAGGCAAGCAGTAGAAATAAAAGATCAACAACAACAACAAAAAAAAACCTTCAGAGTTACTTGGGGTCTTCAGGGAGGAAGAGAAGGAAGAAAGAAAAAGCCCTCAAGCCTATTTCCTATCCTTTATTTAGATCACCTGCATATAGCATCTAACTGCAATAACACAGCTAGCAGCAGCCCCTTCTTTTGTTTGACAGCTTTTGTAAATACGAGGTTCAAACAGTGGCTCTAAAAAGTCTTGTCTGCTGAGTTACTGTGAAAAATATTCAGATGTTGTGCCCTCCCACTGGGTGTCCTTAGGTAAAGCTCCAGCTGATCTCAAAGACAATATTCTTTCATGCTATTTAAATATGTACACTAGTACTTTTTCAAAGCATCTATCATTTTCATCAAAGCAGAGCTTCCTGATGTGTTCCTGCCATATAAACCTTTATCAGCAGCTCAGTGTCCCAAAACACCACCTGAGCTCCACCAGGAGCCCAAAGTGGACATAAGGGAAGAGTTCAGCTCTATCAAGAGCCACGATGAACAGGTCAGGGCCTCTCCTCACTGTAGCAAGGAGCAATGCTCCCCAACAGTTACAGAACAAAATACCCTGAAAAACACCCTCATACTGGGACACCGCTGGGGAAATGTTAAAAAGGACTTCCTCTGTAATAAGAACTTGGTCAATGCATCTTCTGAGGGAGGATGTGGCTCTGTGCTGGTGGCAGTGGTACAATTTCTAGGCTGCTGACCAGCACAAATCGCTGGCTGCAGGTAGAAAAACTTCTGTAATTCGGATGCACATAGTGGTCTCAAAGCTTTGGCAGGAGGAGGGAGAGTTTGCTGCAAAGACTTACCTTGAGGCTGCTCAGACTGGCTTATGATCACTGAAAGCGAGATAAGGAAAAAATTACCAACTCTTCACTTCTTTAAAACAAGAATATGACACAGGGGTCAACTGCACAAGGTGAAGGCTGGTCCAAATTCCCACGTAAGGACACTGTGAACTGGAGGTTGCACAGCATCCAAGAATGAAACCTGTTAGGAGTTCAGGGGAAAACAGAGGGTGTGGGTAAATCACCAGCATCCACAGGGTCGCAGTGTTTGAACAGGTAAAAAGCACATCTTTCTCCTTCAGAGAAGGAAATCCCAGTTTAAACTCAAAAGTACCAGAGTGCGACAACAGTATATGCCACTTAAAGCTCAAAACAGCATTAAAAAGGATTAAAAAAGAAAACAAACAAAAAAAATGAAAAACAAAACCACATAAATTATTCAAAGGAAGAACTAAAAGCTGAAGACCTGAAATTAGTAGAGCCCAAACTACACAGCCATCCCTGTAATTTGCTCCCATTACCACTGATAATGCCATGAATAGAAATCAGCACCTTTTCATCTCGATGAAAGGCAGGCACGTGGAGTTTTCAGAGACTCTTCATCAACGTGGGCAGGGGGAGAGAAACATACAGGCCTGGAAACATTTAACAGGCACCACAAGTGAAGGGAGACAAAATAAACAGAGGGAATACCGCTCTGAACCAAACCAAACTTGCCACAAGTCCATGGTCAGTACCAGCAGCGCAGTAGTTGTTCAGAACAGACAGTACTATCTACTATTAATAGACAGGTAACTACAAGACAATGAAAACATCATTGCCTTCACAAACCTCGAATGAAGGACAGTTTGAATAGTGGTCTTTGAAAACCAGAAAGATCAGTAAATCCAGATATTCCTCTTCCAGGTATCTCAAAAAAAAAAATTGAACCCCATCCAGATGCCAAACACAGGATGCTTGGACAAGAACCAAGAGCACTTAAATTATTATTATTTTATTTTTTTAAGAAATATGCACCACCAGCAAATCACTCAGCCCAGAGCTGCAGCTGGTTCACAGTAACACCGGATTTTACACCTTTTAGCTACAGATTATGGTTAAAGGTCCAATCCTCCTGCTGTAAGTGCTCATGTCTCCCAGATTTTGCAGCAGAGATAAGGGCTGGCATTGAAAACTATTGGTATCAGTTTAGGCTGATCTCAGGACTAAACTGGATAGAGTGTATTTCCATCTCTGCCCCCAGCAAGCCCCCTGCATGTTCTGCATTAAATAAACTGGGACAATAAACACTGGGCCTTCACTTTAAGCTTTTTCTAAGCAGCAGATCCTATTTCTTCACGCTGAGCTCCACAAAGTAAATTAAAAAGAAGTATATTCTGAGTCCAGCAAAGTACATTTTGGTCTACTATGAAGGCCAAATGAAGAATTGGATAAGCACGTCCTTTGTTCTCAAACGCTTGAGGCAGCACAGTAGCCTGGTTTGGGGAAGCCTGAGGAATAACCTTGTGAAGAGCTCATCTGCCACCATGTGGTAACCACCAGGAACAAAACTCTACTGCTGTTTTCTGTATCCCAGATGCTGCTCACATGGAACATGCTGCCAGAAAGTCACAGCACAGGTGCTAAAGATCAGTATATTCCATTATTGCTCATCCCCTTTCCTCCAAACTGTGAAAAAATGGTACTTTCACAGTAGCTGATGGCAGACGTGGTAATACAGAACGAAGTTTTCTTCTGAGGCAGGTAATGCTCTCACCATGAAGTGTTTCAGATACCTCATCAGCTGCTGAGTGGTATTGGTGGGAGTTAAAAACACTGGACAAATTGTTGCAGTCACAAGCCAAGGCTATTCTTTGGAAGCAAGTCCCCTTAAAAATGAGCAAATAATGTAGAAGAGGCATTTGGGAGCTCATTATGATTGAAGGCACATCTATTTTCTCTATAGGCACTTTTACCAATTTTGCCCCAGTTCTATATAACTGAGCATAACAGTAACACAAACCAAACCAAACCCAAAACACTAAGGAACAACTTTTTCACTTTCAGGGACCTCCAGGTTGATACACCTTTCAAGTTACAAGTTTCAGAGTAGGTGCATTTAATCATTTTAAAATCGAGATGTCCAGATGCTTGAGCATGGGTTTTAATCCCAATTTGCAAAATTGCTGATAATTTTTCCATTGTTATATCAACTGTGTGCTTGAACTCAATTTCTAAAGGTGCATAAAGAGCTCAAGACAACTGTATAAAGTGTTTTGAGCATGCAGATGCCCAGTTCTGGCCAAAATACTCAATGCTGGCCATTTAACTACTTAAAAGCACATATTTGTCAAAGCACGTGCTGATCAGTCAATTCAACAATATTTCAGTGTATATTTGACAATTTAAAGGTCTTACAACCTTCATTTTTCAAAATATGTTGTCCCTCCTGTTTTGACTATAAAAATAATTTGCTTTTCAACTACAAAGGATCTCAGACTTCCACAACTTCTTCATTCAATATAAATATATGTGCTGCCAACAATCTGCACAGGAAAAGACGGCTGCTGACATTCGGAGATCTATAAACATCACTTAATTGAGGACTTCAGTGTTTCAGATTGATTCATTTTTAGGTCATGTCCCCTTCTACTTAACGGCTTTGATTAAACAGTGAGAATTACTTGCCACCTAGTTTAAGGAGCTGGAGTTAGGCTCAGGTCTTGACATAAACTCTTAACTTTAAACATCCTGGAAAGTGAGCATGTTTAAACACAAGTCACCAACTTCCACCTTGTTAATATGTCACTCATTACTTTAACAGTACTTACAGGACAACTGTTAGGCATCAGAAGTATGGAAGCACTCCAGGTCACTACTTAAAGACTATTGGGAGTTTTTTAGAAAATAACAGGTAATTTAAAGCACTTGAACAGCAACTTGTCAGTCTTTCACTGACATACTTACATTCTAACCAGAACACATACTTTCAGTTTATGCCTTAATTCATCCAGGAAAGCTAGTGTCATTGATTATTTCTCATCTTTTGCATCCAAGACTGTTCAAGTGATTTTGTTCATTCCTAACCATTTAAACAGACTAAAACTGTCAGGATCTGACGTACTTCAAGTAACTGGGGTATGGAGCACTGAGCATCATTTCTCTGGTCAGCTTCACAGAACTTGACAAAAAAACATTTCTGTACATTCCAGGGCAACACTAGAACCCAATACTTGGACCATTAATAAATGAGACAGACAACAATTCATGGTCAGATGTAAAAGTGAACTTATGATTACAATTTAAATCAGATGTTTAACCATTTGTTCATTTTAAAGAATCAGAACATGGACACAGTGTCATACATAACTAGAAGTTCATTTTATTTCTGTGCCTTCTGTGCCTTCTGCACCTTCTCTGACTTCTGTGCCTTTGCTGGCTTTGCTGGCTTCTCCGGTTTCTCAGACTTCTCTGGCTTCTTGCCTTTTTTAGAAGCCAGCCTCTGGAGTTTCTTCATTTCATGCTTGATCATCCTGTTTCTCTGTAAAAATGAAAAATGTTTACTATTCATCAGAATGAAAACAGCAGCAGCTCATAAATATTAGGCCTTATGTTCAATTCTAAGCCTTCAGAGTCTACCTTTTTTTATAATCACCTTTGCTAACAAATGATATTTATATTATATAATCAAAAGACTTACCATGTATCACATTTAAAATGTCAAATTCCACCCCGAACTGTTCTGATCTACCAAGTGGACAACATCATTCTGGCTGGTAAGTTGGACACCCCAGTATTTAATGTGTAATGACTTTAATTAAAAGATGAAATATATCAAAGAATCAAAAATATCTGATTTCATCAGCAGGTAATTCCTTTCCCAGATACAACTTGGAGGACTGACACACAGACTGTGTACATTGAAGTTTG
Organism: Patagioenas fasciata; assembly: GCF_037038585.1. NCBI lineage: Eukaryota > Metazoa > Chordata > Aves > Columbiformes > Columbidae > Patagioenas > Patagioenas fasciata. The sequence continues at coordinate 124,534,156 of NC_092521.1, read as the reverse complement.
ATCAACTCCACTCAAGAGAAAGTGGTAGCCAAAGCAGCACGAAAAAATCAAGGCATTCACATACTTTCTGTCACTCTATCGCCCAAGCCAGCTATGAAAGTAAGGCCACTAACATTTGTACATGGTTCTAAAGTGAAAGCTACAAGCATTAAGCCCATAAAGAAGAGACACTCAAATACTTACCATTTTCTTTGCTTTCATCACTTTGTAGCGATCAAAGTCAGTCATTTTGGCTTTCTGTTTGAAAAGAATCACTCATGAAGCTCTGATATATACATATTCAAATAGTAAAACTCAGTGTTTCAAAGCATTCCACAAATAACTCTGATCACTTCCAAATTAGGTTTAGTCGTACACCTGGAACTACTTCACTATGTAAGGTCTTTGCTGGGAAGTGATGGTGCAGGAAAAAGGGCGGTTGTAGAAATGACTTCACAAAACCACCTTTACTGTTAAAATACGAGAAGTTAAAGCTGATACATAGCAACTTTTAAAAATCTATGCCTGTCTATCTTTAATCGTAGCCTGCAATTGAAAATACCTAGTTTATTAGATTGCACCTAATTTTTATAAGCAGAATAGTTATTACTCATTCAGTGAAAAATGGTACCTTTTCTCGGGCTTCGATCTTCTTTGCCCATCTTGTTCCTGCCCATTTTTCATTTATGTTTTCCTTTTCCCAGGCACGTCGCACAAACTTCTGACGGGCACTGCGTTAGAAGAGTCAAGTAATTATATCCAGTCTTTATTAAAATTGGTTCTCTTTGATGCTGGCCCATCAAATTTTATAGAAAATCACTCTTCTATGGTACTTCAGATACTTAGTTTAAGTCAATGCCACATATATCTCTGTGGCCTAATCAACATTTTGCTGTCTAAATGCTTTGCTAGGACTGAAAAGATGAGCGACTCCAAAAAGCATCCGCAGGCACTATTCCTAGCACTGCCTCAGAATCAGAAAGGCAGCAATTTTTGTTTCTAAATCACAGAACCTCACATTGTAATTAAGTTAAAGAGAACAGAATGAAATTGTAGGAAGCAGAATTCAATGTAGCTCTATAGGCAGGGAATGTATTTCATGTCTGAAGGTGAACCAAGTAGTATCAAAAGCAAAGCTGCACAGTATTTACTGCAACTGCTTCCCCCACAATTATCTGCAAGTTTCCTGGGCCAGTGTGCTATTTCCTTTGCTCCTGAATAGCAGTTCTGAGGCAATATTGATAACGAAAATGTAAGTATATTAATCTATAACAGTCTGCAAATTTTTACTGTCCACAGGTTACCCCAATGATTTGATGTTGTATGAACTTTCTAGAGTTAGCAAGCATCAGATCACATAATTCAGGCATCAAGTGACAGCCCATTTTTTTTACATAGGTCAAAAACAATGCCGACAACTCACCTGTGAGGGAACTTGAGGACAAAGTCAGTCAGCTGCATGCATTTGAAGGGCATAGCCTGCCTTCTGACACCACTGCAGGGGCCATCAACCAGTGCCTGAGAAAGGACAACAAATGTGGAGGTTTTGTAGCAGTTTTCCCTTCATACTCCATTTAGATAGCAGCTTTCTAACAATGTATGAACAATATCTTGGCAACAATGGTCCAAAATCGAATTAAATGTTATGCAGACAAAACCTCAAGATTGTTAAGTCTTGCACACACAACCCAAGCTTTACAGGAAGAATTTTAAAAGCCCACCTGTGTCTTTGGAAAAGAACCCCAAACTTTACTAACTTTACTTATAAAAAAGCACAAACAGCTATCATGTCATACTTTTTTTTTTTTCCCAGAACATTAAGCTCAGAGTCCCTAGCCCAAACATTTGCTTTGAACATACATTAGTACCATTCCATTCATAAGTTTTAGACTGCAACTGACATCACTTGTGCACTTTTAGGAAACATAGCAGAGAGAGGAAAGCATTGAAACAGATAAATAAACTTAACAGCAGAGTCAATTATATTGTTAAGCAGCATTCTTTATTTTATCAGCACTGGGGAGCACTGTGGATCATCCTCCATAAGTGCTCCAAAGACTGCATGCTCTTGCGTTGCTCATACTCACGTAATTATTACATATACATTACAATTTTTGAAAATTTTCACATAGATCTATACTAAGAAATAATTATGTTAGTTATAAATGTTTAGTTTCTTACTTACAATACCTATTATTAGTTAAACTAAGCACTCTGCTTCTAAACGATGTATCACTCAATTTTCCGTCTCTTGTTATGCAGAAGGATCTAAACCTTAAAAAGTATCCTGTCATTTTGCAGGTGGTCAGGAAGCATTTATCATGTCAATTGGTTAATGATGGGTACATCTTTTATAACTTAATGACAGTATACATTAATTTAATTTCTTCTCTTCAGTATCACTTGTTAGTGAAAAAAACTTGCTACAGAAATTTTCAAATACAACAGTTGTTAAATCTCATCAATTTTGTCAGTTGCTTATTTCCTTGAAAAATCTATTCACAGAAAAATCACTTTAAAAATCGATAAGCTCCATCTTGCTGCATGTTTCTGTTAAGATGTAAAGAACACAAAGGTACAGCACTCTTCACTTACCCTGTTTTGGTCAATAACATCCACGATGGCCACCAGCTTGCCGGCGTGTGGCCCGAAGGAAATGAAGGCAACTCTGCCAATCTCGACGAAGCGTTTGAACACCTGGGAGCGGTACGAATTGACAGGGATTAGGTGAAGACACACCTAAGGCCATTGCTAGACTCGAGGCTCCCACAGCCCCTGGAGCAGGTTCCCAATCTCCCCGTCTGCACCAAGTGCCCTCGCCTGAGAGAAGGGCGCACAGTAATTCCCACAGCTGCTTGTTCCCGGCCACGCGTGGAGGCCGCGGGCTGGCGGAGGAAGAGGCGCCAGGGAGCCGCGTTGAGCCCCGCAGGCCGCAAAGCGCCAGGAGCGGCCCCGTCAGCTCCAGGAGTGTCCCCCGACAACGGCCCTGCCCGACCCCGCGCCCGCCTCACGGCCCCATGCGGGGCCCGCTCCCAGCCCGGCACGGGCGAGAAGGCCGTGGCCTCCCCCCACACAGCCCAGCTCCCCCCCACGGCCAAGGCCAGGCCGGGCGCGGCCACACAGCCGCGGGAGGGGACAAGAAGGACGCGGGAAGACCCCCGGGGCGCCAGGCCGCGGAGGCCCCGGCTGCCCGCTCGCACGTACCATGATGGCCGCCCGCGAGCAGAAAGGGAGGGGCGGCTTCCCCGCCGGCCGGAAACCGCCTCCGGGCCGCCACTGCGCATGTGCAGGGGCGGGGCCCTCGCGCCGCCTAGAGGAGTGCGCCTGCGCAGCTTACCCCTCGCACGGCGGCAGCTCGGGGCCAGTGCGCGTGCGCGCAAGGGTAGCCGCGTGGTGGCGGTGGGCGTGCCTCTCCAGGCGCGTGCGTGTTGGGAAGAGGAGCGCGGTTCGCGCGCATGCGTGACGCCGGGCGGGGCCGGCCCCGGTGCCGGTGATGGTCTTCGCGGTGGGTCGGTCACCCAAGCTCGTCCCGCTGTCCCGAATGAGGGAGCTGCGGTTACCCCCGAGCTCGGCGTGAGGGTCAGGACAGCCTGGGTGCTCCGGCCCGGCTCCCCATGGAGAGCGGTTCGGTGCGAGAACAGCGGAGAGCCACGGGCCGAGCAGTTCAGCACTGCACTGAGCTCCTGGTACACTGGTACCAGTAACTTGTCTGCCAGGGTGAAAATACAGGCATTGGGCAAATAATAAAAAAGAAGTATACTTGGCTTAGCATTTCACAATTTTATTTTAATCCTCATAAGCAGACAGTACAGAGCACAAAAAGAGAAATCGCCCATAGTTGGTACGTTCCTCAGTGCCACTCTACTACACTGGCTCTCCCAGAGACCAGTTCCAGCTGACTGAACAACCTGCACCCCTGAACTGGTTCTGACTGGTACCTGGGGGAGGACAGAGCTGGAGTCACAGAAGCCATTGCCATCCCCATCACCTCCCCTCCACAGGCAACTGCTGCAGCAAGCGCAGCCCAGCTGGCTGCATGTCCCAACTGTGTTAATTCCTGTACCATGGAAAGGCAGCCACGGTGCCAGCCTGAGAGAAGCTGTAAGGGAGGGAGGTGGAGCTGCCTGGCTGGGAGCTCAGGAGTTCCTGCTTTCCCAGCTGAAACTGCCAGATGGGTATCCTGGTGATAATAGGAGTGAGATTATATACGTAGGCAAAAGAGGGGACTACTTAACAGCAAAACAGGAGGTTATTTACAGAGGTAAATCATTCTTTGATCAGATACTGGCTCTATCCAAGGACATCTGGAAGTCCGAACGATTTTTGAACACATTTACTTGTTCTTTAGCTGCCAAGTCTAAGGAGACTAACTTCCAAGCATGTTCCACTTGTGCAAAACCACGTCTGAATGGCCCTGCCGTTCGCAAACAAGGAAAGCAAATGTTCTGGAATACCATTTTCCACAGAAATGTGGCAACGTTTTAATACTCTCATCCAACTGTCTTCTTTTTAACTGCAGTTCCAGATCCATCACACAATAAGAGCTTTTATCACACGCCAGTCTCTGTAACATCCATGCATTCTGAAGTAAGTTTTATGATTTCTCAGTTGTAACTTGGGTGCCACAGAGCACTCCATCATCTTGTAATACATTCTCAGCCTCATTTTAAGTCCTGCTACTCTCATGAGACTGACAGGACATAGTGTTATGTCAATAAAGAAGGGAGAAAGCCCTCACTGCTGATCCTCTTGGAAAAAAATAATAACACTTTATTTTTTATTTCCATTTAAAAAGAGATTTAGTTCCTTTCAAAACATCTATCAGCCTGTGAAAAACAAAAGAAAACAAAACCCCGACCCCACAAGCAAACCTGAAAGTAAGAAGGTGATAATAGAAACAAAATACAAATATTGAAAATATTAATAGGTAAAAATACTGGCCACTGTTCTCCTGTCTCACAACCTAGTCAATACGGGGAATAGATGAAGTTGGGATAGAAAACACATTATGTGCCTATCAGAATTCATAATCCACTTAAATTTTGAGTGTACACATCAACAAGTAGTTCTCTTGCATGCAACACACCTGTGTGGAAACCATGACTTGGGCAGCCTCACAGGCTTTGGCTCGTTCGCAGAGGCAGAATATGGGAACCTGTCTTGTAGTTTTCATGTCCTCACTCTGAAAACCGCTGTGCATGAAACGAGTAACCATCACTCCAGATACGAAATACGCAAGCAAGGGAAACTACACACAGAGGGGAGCAATCCTGATAAGATGGAAAAGCAGGAATGTATTAAAGTGATTGGCAGCAGCTATTAGTCGGGCATTAGGGGAAATACGGAGCTCCATGTAGGTACTGAATCTGGGTGAAAGGACATGGTAGAAAGTGAGGAGGAAGGTGAAGCAGAGATGCTCTTTTCTCCTCTTGCAGATCCTGAGTACAACAATCCCTTCTTTCTGCTAGCTCTGAAGCCCTTCAGATGTATTCCACTTGCAGCTTCACAGATCACCTTACAGCAATACTAAGAGGAATTAACAGAAACCATAAAAAAGGAAGAGATGGCAGATGATGTGGCAGAAGGCTTTTTCAAAGGCTATTTTAGAAGCCATCTGAAGAAGACAAAAGCTATACAAAAGACAGGCAGGTAAAAGGGGCACTGACCATTAAGAACTCGAGCAGTGGGTAAAATTGGAATCCTATGATTTAAGGGAAGGAGAGGTTTGGTGAAGAATGTCTGGGCTTTCAAGAAGTCAGCTCTTTGGAGCATGAAGGCACCAGGACTTCAAGGAAAGCTCTGGAATTAATGTGTTTGACAGAAGCATCTGCTAGGCAGATCCCAGCACCGGTGAGGGAACACTGAGGCCAGGACAGCGGAAAGTTTGATCAAGGCACTACAGCCGTGACTGCAGCTCCAGCAATGTGCTCCCAAACCCACTACAGAAAGGGTGTTCTGCTGGCCTGCAGACTGGCTCCTGTTCCCCTTGGCCTTGAATGAAGGGTTGAACATGTTAATGCTTCAGAAGATCCCAGGTGTGAGACTATACAGACAGTTGAATTAATATGTACATGATAACTCAGTACTGACTGTGATTGTCTGAGATCAACAACACGTGGGGAATACAGGTCAGTGTTTCAGTATGAGAACCTACAAAAAGTATTTCTGTGAAAGTTAAGAGAAAAGGACACTGAAAAGCCTAGTGGCTCCTGGAGATAACTTTGAGACATTTAAATTTAGGTTCAGTTACTGAAGTGTGAAAGACTTTTGTCCCACTTTCAAAGCAAATCTACCTACAGCAAAGGCACTCTGACATCTCCACAGTACCAAAAGATATAGCTCAGTTTTAAGACAGGTTTGAAGGTCCGGAAAGGTGTTGGCAGTTTATTATACATTTATGTGGGGCAGATCAATCTGTTTGGAACAGCAATAAAAACAATTCTATCCCAGCTGTTCCTTTCAGTTCTTATCATTACCCAGTGCTTGTTCCAGTTTCAGAAATTAGATTATTTGGGGCTTTTAGTGTCAGCACTACACACAAGAACAACTGCCATATTCCTGCCTCCCACAATTCCTACTGACTTCTTGTTTAATTTTGTATTAAACAACTGCCATCATGATCAAATCCATCACCACTTGAGCTTACCAGTTAGCACAGAGTTAACGAACAAAAAATTAGCATGTACCTGGCAGGAAAAGGCTATTAATTCCTTATCAAGCAAAGTGACGTATGTGCGCATGTTTTCTCTGCTGCACACTGGACAAAACAATTTTACAGAAACAGTTGCCAAAATACTTCAAAAGCACTCCAGTTCATGGTATCACAGATTCCTTTGTGTCTCTTCTTCTCTGTTAACACTTCTGGTCCTCAAGTCTTTTTGCTTGTCTTTATTTCACCATTTTTTCAGAAATAAAGTCTGACTTAATAGCACTATAAAATGTTTTGTCTTCAGCAAGTTCATTCATTCTGGAATAAACACATGTTCAACATGACTGATGTTCTTCCGACTACGTGATACAATACACAGGTAAACAAGGAAGAGAAGACAGATCAATGCTGTAGCTGTGAGGAAGATGAGGAGCCCAGCAAACAAAGAAGGTTTCAGAGGTAACCGAATCAGCTTGCCCTCTGCTGGAATCATGTTCGTGAGGCTTAACATGTAACCGAGTGACCATGCTATACTGCTGTTACCAACCTGAAATAAAGACAGAACAGTCCTATTCGCATGGATTTTTCAGTCAAATAAAAGAGGTTCTAAAAGTTCAGCTGCTGGTGCTGGCAACTTAGGTGGAGTATACACAAAGAAGATACAGAACCATTTTAAATTACCCTTTTTTCTGTAGTTCCAGAGGATGCTAATAAAATTGGCCACTGGGTAAAGAAGTGAGACACAGGTATTGGATGGATGGATACAAGGTTGTGTGGCACATATGCAGACAGTTAGTTATGGGATTTTCTGCGCAAGAAACACTTTAAAAAAAAAAATCAGCACTATTGTGCTAATTCCTAGAACTAGCCTGTTATCTTAGCCAAATTCTAGGATGTTGTTTAGTTCAAGCAAACAAAAAAGCCCACAAAGAGTCCCATCAACACAAAGAAAGAGGAGGTGAGGGTAAAGTCGCCAAAGCAGGAACTCTTATTTTATTTGTTCCATGGTTGGTTTTGTGCCTGCAAATGAACCAGCAGTAGACTCTTCCATTTTAAAAATAAGCAGAAGTGGAAAATTACTTAGCAACAGCTGAAACAAAAGCAAAGGGGGTACATTTGTATTTGCTCCACAGTCCTCCTGCTTTGCTGTCTTTTCCAGCTTCTAACTTGAGCAGTTTATCAATTTTCCACTGCCTTTTTCATTTAATCAACATCCTGCCACTTGATAAGCACAGGATCAAAGGAAGAAGACAGTGTCCCTTGTCCTCCTCTCACATCCCCAGGCTCGAATAATGGTTTGCCTATTTATATAATACATATAAATACACATCTCTGCCTCCTACACATCAACTGTAAAAGATCTATTGTTAAACAGAGTCAAAAAATAAGGGAAGGGGGCATTTCAAGAGAAGTCAGTGGAACTTAAACAAGGGCTAGTCTAGAGGGCCAGCTACAAGATACCTATTTGATTTACACTCTAGCATAGGCCTATTTTTTGAAGGGCCTGCACCACTTCCAAATCACTCCAGGTATTTCTAGGGTATACTACAGAGCAGACAAAGCTGAAATGGCATTCTACAACCAACCAGCTCTCCCAATCTTCTTTGGCTTTCCATCTTTATTACAGGTCATCCCACTCTGCTGCTACAGAGATGAGTTTGCCTGAATGGCTGTCCATCAGTAGTTTGCTTAAATCAGGAAAGCAAGTTTGGGAAACCAAATCTCTTTGGTTGTTTCTGGATGAAGTTGAGGGATGAACTTTAATAAATGATTTAATGTCTTTAATAAACAGTCGTAAGCAGTCAGCTACTGGTTGTAGGAGACCATAAGGGCCTACAATATTTTGTCTTGTTTATAGTTGTGTATATCCTAAGAGAGGGGAAATAAACTCTTATCATGAGGCTTAGAACTTTTAACAAATCATCTAGGTCTAGATTTTAACCAGATCTTAGCCCTGGTTTAAGGTGCTTTTCACTGGTTGTGTTCACTACTTAAAAGGAAATGCAATTCTAGCATAGGCCAAAGAAACTACCCTCCACTTTTGGAAGCAACTGTTCTGTTCTCTCTGGGGTAGCTGACCTGATCAGTTACATTAGATCTTTTTTGAGGGGCAGAATTAAGAGAATGTGGTCTTTCTTTTAGAAGTTTTATAATTACCATAATGCAAGTTCTAGGCAACAAAATTGTTAATTTCTAATATGCCTTTTGGGGTTTCATTTTGCTCAGTATTTTTATAGTCTTGGCTAAATACAGAAAAATGCTGCCTTTGGCTGCTCCTGTGTGCTGGGGACAATACAAGATATATGTAAACACCAAGACAAATCCACCCTCACCAGGTCCAGATTGAGATCCCAAAGTAAACTCTATGCTGATTTCCCAGTAGAAGGGCTAAACTCTGCGCACTTCTCCACAGCTGCTAATGGTTGTCCACCAGAGGACAAAATAAGGCAAGAATATCCTATTTGATTCCCTAGTGCGCCAGTAATAGAGTATGACTGTTCAGAAAACATTGCTCATGATTTCTCATTCACAGCTCACCAGCATCCCCTGCATTGATGAATACCGCATGAAGACCTAGAACCTAGTCTTCTGTTGGTTTTGCACACAAGTGATTGAAGTATTTCCAAACTGTAGGAAGATTAAGAGATGGTCTGGGACAAAGTTTTGGAATAAGGCTGTGTACAGTGGCAGAGAGGAAAGGATGGAGTCACAGAGCACTGTGGGGACCACACTTCCTGATGTAACAGTCAAGCTTAGATAGTGGCCATGTCTTCTGATTTGGAAGCAAATATTTCTTAGCAGTAGGTTTAGAATGGAAGTTTGTTGCAAGTGCTCAGCTGTTTAGGAGACAAATTGAGGTCAGGGAAGAGAGAAGTGCAGCTATGACACAAACTGTTGTAAGCCTTCTCTCTCTGGCAGCTGAAAGCCAATACTCCACGAATATGTATTCTTATTCCACAGAACCAGTTTACGGCACAGATGGATGTGCCAGCTGCGGATGAAAACTGCCCTAGTTGCTTCATCACCGCTCAGTGACAACAAACCAGCTCTGCCGGTTCCTTCAAGGCTCTGCCAGCAGACAGAGAAGCATGAGTTCTCCTGTCCAGCTCAGCAGGGTCAGCTCAAACTGGCCGTGACTGGTGAGGTGTTTCAGGCAGATCACTGCCTAGAGCAAGCCAATACTTCAACACACTAGGGCAAGGTTTAAAACACAATTATTTGATCCGTTCTTAAAGCTCTTTAAAATAATCTAGGCAACTTCTCCAGGTAATGCTGCAAGCCCTGGAACCAGGCTGAAATGGCTACTGAGGCTTGAAAAGTGGCTTTGTCTTACACCAAACATTTGACAATCATTTACAAAGGCTGTTAACGACCATTTTATTTTTGTAGGCTGCTGCATCTTCTGTCCCCTTCTAAACTTCTTTGGATTAAAATAACAGTAAGAGGAAATTATTATTACTCACCTCCTTTTGAAAATGTATCTGTGGCCAAGTTTTGGCATCAAAGTTGTAACCATGTACAAGCAAGTAGTAAATGAAATTGGCTGAAAAACAGTAGGATCTAGCATATATTTCTTCAAATTTAGGCAGCATAAACTGGAGCTGAAAACAAAAGATTTTTTTAAAAACATATAAATCATGAAAATCAAATGCTTTTGGTTTTTATAACTAGAGAATACTTTGGATGCTAAATAGAATTTATTAGCATTTTTTCAGACACATCAAGTAAAGTTGTGGACAACGAGATATGGAGATTTAGAAAAAGAAATACCCTGACAGTGATACAGCTTATGTGGTAAACAAAATGAAAATACACATAAAACTGCACATAAGAGATTGAGAATGTTATGGTTGCTAAATTTGCCATGTCATCTTTACAGCATAGTTAAAAATGTGGTAGTAAACCACAGCCTCAAGTGTCTTAAATGGGATCACAGACAGAGTCAACTTTGCTTGTGGCAGTCAGCTATCAAGTGACAATGGCACATTACAATGGGAAATATTAGCAACAAAATGAATGCAAACAGGGAGCCGGTTTGATGCTCTGAGGTGCCTTCCTGCAAACTTAAAATAGGTCTGTCAATTTATTCCAGGTTCACACTTAGAGAGCTGAGATCAGAACAGCGCATAAAGAATATTGCAGGACTGGAAAAACAGAGAGTTAAACCTTTATTAAATAAAGATACCTGGAAGTTGCATAGAACATGTTATATCACAAGACTGCTCTTTGGATGTCAATTGTGACCTTCCAAGAAGGCTTAGAAGAAGATTAGGACCTGAATATCACAGAATACACATACAGACAGATCAATCAAGCTGGAAAATTAAGAACTGCTGGGTGAAAGCTGTTCTGAAAAGATTACCAGTTAGGGACAATTTTCTTTACTTGCCTTTCATAACATAAGCAATAGTAAAAAATATGAGACCATACTTTTCCTTCAGATGAGCTCTGTGAGGACAGTAATGAAAAAAAAAAATCCATTTGCCTCCCACAATTAAAGATTCTTCAGACAGCAATGCTAATCCCACCTTATCAACTTCAACTACAGTGCATCAGCTCTGTGCTACTATGCACTCACAGATAATGTAGGATACAACTGATAAGTACTAACTGCTTTAATATATACAGTGATAATGCTGACAACGTGTGACTGAAGTGTGTTGTTAATGAATGTCAGTCTATCAGATTTTTGTTTTGAAATTTAAACTGACCTATTCTATCAGCCTTGTAAAAACTTCCATCAGGGTAATCTCTAATGCCCTGGAATGCATAAATTTACACCCACATACATTCAGTCGCAACATCCCTTACTATATTTGTGGCATCCCAGTGGTACAAAGCTCAAAGATAAAAAGAAGAAAATGCACACATTGCTTGGCCACATTTCAATATAAGCTGGAAACTCATCTTAGAATCACAGGAAATTAAATTTCCAAAACTAGCCCAAGTTTTAAGCATGCTGGAAACACTACATGCTTTGAAGCACAGTGAGAAAACAAATGTTGAAGTAACATACTGTGATACTGTGATACAGACCTTCCAAAAAGTTCTGAATACTTGTCCAATCCGTATTCTTTTTATATCTCCCTTTTACAGATGCAAAGGAAGGAGGAAAAAAGAGGGGGGAAAAAAAAAGCAAACACCACACACAAACACCCCCAAAAAACCTACACCACAATCACAAACAACCCACTTACCTGTGCCCAGCTCTGTGAACAGAAAAACCACATACTTGAATTGAAGTCAGCTAGGGAAAAGTGCCCGGATAAGTTCAAAGCATTAATTGTATAGTAGAATCCTGAGAAAGCCTATAGAAAAGGAGTAGATGACAGGCCTGTTACTTTCAGAACTACAGAAATCAAAAGCAAGCAAGCTCAAAAAAAATGTTGTGTTTGTAAACCTACCACAAAATTCCCTTTAACTTTTGGCTGATGGATTCCATTAAATGGACACTCTTCTCTGTCTGTGCAAGCAGTAAAGTTAAACAACAAAGAAACCACCTCCTGGCACAGACCTGGGTCTCCTGTTCCACGGAAGTTCACAAGCTGGTTTGGGTGATAATTTGCTGGTCTCAGAGACTGTGTACAAAGGCTGCTGGAGAAGTACTTCATTGTTAACGAAGTATTATAATTCTGAGGGTAACATGGATTATCCACACTGGAACTGGTGTTTGACCTCTGGGGAGAAAAAAAGAGAAAACAACCCCACACAATGAATGCTACTCAAAAGCAAGAAAGACTGAATTTGACATTAACTATGGGAATCTTTTTAAACCACATATGCATGTATTTTTGTTCTCTGTCATGGCTGATCGGTACAACATTGCTGATTATTGTAATGTAACTTCTTTCTCACAAAAATAATCGGCAAGATCAGCAAAACATAGAACTAGTTGGGCCTTTTTTCAAATTGTACAAAACTCTCACCAATTTTCAACAAGTATGAAGATCTTTGTATGAAATCTAAGTGTGCTTGTCCACAACTAAGCACAAAACGCCTCTTACTGAGGTCTCCCATCTCTACCAAAGGGAAGCAAAGACAAGCCTAAGAACCTGCTCAGACAATTACTGAAAACTTGCAAAAGCAGCACAGCAAAGGGTCTTAAACAGACCTGGAGCAGCAAAGCTAAAAGCCTTTTCTCAGCTTCATCTCTCCCGTAGCACTGGAAGCTGTGAGTGTAGACATTGTAGTGGTAACCGTACAACTTCACTTGCAAGGTGCTATTGAAGTTCTCGTGAAAGTCCTCTGGGATAAATGAAATTTGAGTGGAAGCTCCTCCAAGATCCAGTGCACCCATAGTCTCTTTTCTGAACGGATGGACCCATGTCCTCCAAAGGTTTCTCTACATGTAAAAATAAAACAAGGCTAATTAGAAATATCATCTGCTTGTTCTCCCTTCAAGCTTTTCTACTCATTACTTAGCATTTTGACATTTATCCCCCCTCTTTGTCCTGCACCCTTTCCAAAAAATCTCAGCTCTGAGGAAAACATGCAAATGTTTTTTACATAAGAGGGATGAACTTTCACAAAGTGAAATTATCTTGAAAGATGGTAAAAGGAATGCAGTGTAGCTTTCAACTCAGAGGGCAGCACAATGATCAAAGCACAGGACTAGCCAGATCAATATCTGTACTAGAATGCAGGGAATTGAAGTCCAGGTACGTGTGAGATCTTGAACAAACCTGGGTGGAAACAATATGAAGATTTGCTTGTTTCAAGGCAAGAAGAATTATTAAAAGAATAGAATATTAAGAGATGACACAGAAAAAGCAAGTGAAAATAGAGTGAAAAAGACAGAAAAGTCGAATGAAAGATCCATCAAAGTCAAAAGAACCAGGACCCCATTTCCTTCGCTGACACTCCAATCTGATCCATTCAGCTGCCATTCTTCCATATTACCCCAAACATCCTCCAAATTCTGTGTTTGATCTACGCAGTCACAGTGCAGAATGTAGATTTTTTAATTATTATCTATCTCAATATTTACTGTAGTATTATTTACTGAGTGTGATTATATGAATGTATAGACAAGAAGGGAAAAGAAACTTTATGGGCTGGCAAATATTTGCACAAGAAAATTCTACGAGAAAGATTCCCATTAACAGCCCCAGCAGAATTGGACTCTTAGCCCATTGCCACAAGAAGGGTGAAAAATTCTCTCTCCTACTAGTGATATTCCACATACAGGTCTTCACACAACTCTCTGTACTAAACTCACCTTACAGCATCTTGTGGTCCCTTCAGTAGTCCTTACTAATCTGCCATATGGAATTTGATATTTAGATTACTAAAATTCACGTAGTAGAAGACTGACACCATGACATCATTTTTGTGACATGAAATGCACACAGTGAGAAAAACTCTTCCAGAACATGTAATCCAAATACTGTTTTTTTTCTTAACTTTGTGAGAGCCAACACCACATTCACCATGAGCTATCACTCACATCGCCAGCAGCTAATTCCTGCTTATTAATTGCCATGACTTAACAGGAACCATTCAACCAGGACAGCTAACAATACTCAGGGGGTTGGCTGAAATTTCTTCCAACCTAGTGAGGCTCTCTGGAAGAACAGCAATTAATGCTAAGGGCAGCACAGAGCTGCCATGAATGCAAATGAGCAGTTGATGATCATCTTGCTACAGCTTTTACTGGCAATTAAATTATACTGGGTATCTACATATAAAAAGACATCTTGCAACACATTTGATTCCCTCTTTGCTATGAGGCTCCTGTCCAACACAGAACATTCTGAGTTCAAGGACAGCATAAGTATCTTTATTTTGGTGTCACTTTGTCTGCACAAGACATGACAGTTGTACCACAGCCCACTGCTCATAGCCTGCAGCTTTTCAGCAGTATTGGAATGAACTGTATGTGAGTGATTTCTGGCTCAGCTGAGGCATATTTGGCTGCATCAGTTTAACCACTTTCACTGTTTCAGACAGTCTTGTCTGCTTAAGACAAGTGAGCCAACACTGCCAAACAATTTGGAGACCCCTAAGCTGAGCAGATCCTTCACCAGTAGAGCTGCAGGGACAGCAACCACCTGAGCAAGTCACAGAAAAGCAGAAGAAAACATTTTTAATTGGCACCACTGTGGAGATAATCAACACCTGTCACACTTAACATAGCAAACCACTTAAGAGTAATACAACTTCTGTTTCTAGGTAAGGCATGCAATGTCATGTAGGGAAGTGCCCTGTTTTATGGGTCAACAATTTTACCTTTGCCATATCACATTCTTCTAAGATCTTACTCTTTGATTTGCATTTGCTTTGTTCTATTACTGCCACAAAAAGACCCTGTTCCATATTTCAGTGCAAAATGGAAGTTACAGCTACAACATTTTAACAGATATGTCCCCTCAAACTTCTCTTTTGTAAGAAAGAAAAAGTGAAAAGAAAAGCATGCAGTTTTTTTCCACACACCTCTAAGAAATTGCCCATTAAATAGTTGGCTGTTATCCATCCATACACCCCTTCCTCTGGCCCAGTTATGATTTGTGCACCCCTAAATTCAAAAGGTTGTTCTCTGAAGTAGTTTTGAATGCTTGCAAAGACTTCATTGGCTGCCGTTTCATTTTGCAACCTAAGCAATTCACAAAACATGAGACACTGAGCGTATGGAATAGCAATTTCATGTTTATTGTTCACTGACTAGCAATTCAAGAAAATTGAAACATTCCTACAATCACCTAGCAAAAAATAGATTTTATTTTCCTAAAGTGGGAGTTTTTGTTAGAAAACAGCCAATATCCAGCATTGTTTCAGCAAGCAACTCCCACACTATGTACAAACTTCGATCTTTATATATGCGTTTCTTCTTAGTGAACTGAGTGCTTATATGACAACTGCTGGCTGAAACAGTCCTGAAGCCTTTCCTCCCACTCTGTTTAGCCACTGAACAAACATAAAAATCCACTTCGTGCCAGGGCCAAAGCCACAGACAGACCCCAAAAGCCACATTACACCACATTCACACTCAGAAAACTGCAGTGTCTAGCTGTAATCTGCCTTTGCTGCCCACAGATATGCACAAACGTTATCTGTTTAACACTGAATTTTAAGACAGATATGGATAAGAAAATTAAACTCTTGTCTTCTCCAGAGTAAAACAAGCAGTTCTTTTCAATATGGCATAACAGAGGATTTTTATACAGCCCCACTTTCCCTATCAAAAAAGTTAATTAAATTAAATTGGCTGGGCTCCATTTCCTTTTGAGATGAACAGTTTCCAATGGATAAAAATGCGTCCAGTACATTTTTCACAGTCTGTTTCCACAGACTGCTATGCTAGTATGCATACAGAGGAGTTCAAGTTTCTGCCATACCTCAGTAGTCTCATGCCAGCTGTAGCCCCCAGATAAACAGAAGTGTTTTTATGCAAATGAGCTGGTATTCTCTCCTTGACTTTATTCAGACAGTCATCAAAGGGTTTGGCAAGAGCTCCAGGGTTACTGTCATAGCTGGATATACCAGGGCCTACAAGAGAACAAGTAGATTGATTTCATTCTGCTTTACCAACTACAAATTAGCCCAATTAGCAAAGAGATATTAAGACAAAGAGACTTCCCCCTTCCCTCGTGTAACTGCAGACAAGGATAGGATGGTTGAAAACTATGAGTGCTTAAGCAATAAACAATGTAGTGACTGTCTCAGCTGTGCAAGACAGAGAAGATACTTGCAAACTACTCACCTGTATTTCTGTGTGTATACACATAAACCTACAGTACCATACCTAGATATACAGTATAACAATATAACTACACAATGACAGCAGTGCCATATCCATGAGAAAAAAAAAAAAGAGGTTTACTCATGGCAGCTGCTGTAGAAAATAAAATGTCTGATGGATGTAAAAATTCTCTGATCTGCTAAAGTATAGAAAATCCCCCTTTCCACAACCTAAGACTAAGATTTCCTAGTCTGTTTTGCCACAACTGTTGTGGACACCATGGCATGTCCACAGCTCACTGCTCTCAACTGAAAATAAAATAAAGAAGCTTCTGCAATGAATTGCTGGTGAAATTTCAAGATGCACAGAAATGGCTCTTTAAGTCACAGAGGTCCATGTCTAGACTGGTGCATGAAGTACTAAATATTTCACAGCTTTCCAAATTTTCAAAGCCTTCAAATAACAGGAACAAGACTTACACCACGCTGCATAAGGCATAACTGTTTGAACAATTAACATCAAAGTCTTTCCTCCCTTGCTCAACACTCCAAGGACCAGCAGGACCTCAACATGTTCAGGCTCAACCTGGGTGTGAATAAAAACATTCCTTAGTAAAATTCCCTAGCTGAGGAAGTTGCACAGGGAGAAATCCAGGCTTTCCCACTAAGCCACTGCCCCAGAGAGAACAACTCTGCTAGAACTCCATCTAGTTCTTCTGTAAGAGCCATCTCTCTCACAACCTGATCCCAAACTAGGCAAAAGGTGGCTTTTACAGAGTTAAAATGAGAAACTGTTTGTTCAGCCACGTTGCATTGATAAAAACAGAAGAAACAACATGTCAGACTTTGAAGACTCCACTGCTCCTTCCACAGTATGAACTTAAACATAAACATTACCATGTCATCATTAGATGTTCACAGCCCTGGTTTGGAATAAGACTTTCTAAAAGACTTCAGTCTAGCACAGGCTGCCCTGAAGTTGGAAGGAAAGCTGTCACCGGAGGAAAACAGAGCAGCATCTGCTGGTTTACAACCTTAGCCACTGCTGTTGCCTCACACTTCCTCGGTGGCAACAACCTCCATCTCCCAGTGTTCAGACATAGAAGGTCACAAGGTAGTGACCATTTTTAGACAACTGCCTCCTTTGCGAATGGTTAGAGCCTGACCAGGACAGATTAATTGCACTGTATATAAAGGGTTTTGACTTGGGGCTGGCTCCTACACACAGGGGCAGAAGTACTTAATAGAGGCCAAAATGAAATCATACAACCACCACAGAACTTAGAGTAGTTGATCATTTGACTTTCAGTTTCCATAGGTATGTGAAAGTCTGCATCTCAGTATGCTCAGAATAATGCCCCAACTTAAGTGCTTCAGGCTATGGTTACACCTCGCAAAAGAAACACTGACAGATAGGTTCACCACTGCCTCCCACAGCTTAGTTGGGGACCTCTCCCATGAGCCCTCTGTCACCCCCACTGCAGAGTCACCCAAGACTGGAGCAGTGAACCCTGGTGATTTTGTACACTGGAGGATGAGGAGTACTTTGGTTGATGATGGTTAAAGCCTCTCTGGACCTGAACAGGTCACAGCGATTTGGACTCCTCTGTTTTGCCATTTTTTGTTCTTCTTGGAAGCAAAACAAAATCTAAACTCATTAAAACAAATTCACAGAGTACTCCTCTGTCATTTTTAGAGGAGAAGAATAATGCGGTTTCTCTGTGTAATTTTCTCACACCAGAATTTCTAAAGGCAACATTCCTAACAAGTCAAGACAGGAGCCAGCAGAGTATACCCCCTACCTTAGCAAGCTGGCCGCCAGTCCTGCAGCCTGTAAGGACACACGATCAGACACACAACAGTCCATTACTTCTGTGCATGTTACACTTGTGTTCCTTTCCTTGTTCTAGAATTGCTAAGAATGTCCACACACGTATTTAACACTGAAGACAGAGATGTTGGTGCTGTTAAGATACTGTTGCCTTCTACTCATCTCCTAATAGCTCATGGACTTCTACAGCTACATCTCCAGCATCTATTTCCAGACACAAAGAGAGAGGCAGAATTTTGCATGATCATGACTGAGAGAGAAGGGAAAAATTCTCCTTGAATGCCAGTTATTATCAGAGGTCAACAAATCTGCACTGAGACTTCCTGAGTTGCCCCACCCTTTCCTCTTACCTAACTTGCAAACCCAAACCAGTACACTAAACAAAGCAGTACTGCTGAAGTAAGTATCTCAGAGGGTAATCTAAAGCTCATTTAACTCAGAGAAGCAGAATTTAGAAAGTTTGGCTTCCCGCAGAAATCCCATATAGACTAGCTACTGTTTAATAATGTGGATTTCTCTCTCTGGCCTGGCCACCTGTCTTCATAAAATGTGTAGAATTTTGGTATCTTTGAAAGCTTAGTCAAATGTCACTGAAGTTAATTAAGAGATTCAAAAGCTCTTATGAAGGAATCCATGACAAGCTATTAGAGCACATACTTAACCATATTGGAGTGTGAGCAAAAGCCAGTCCAGTCTAGCAGCCTCCCTCTGAGAGGAGATCCATGCAAAACCTCAGACAAAAGACAAGGCAGGTAGCCAGTAGTGGTTGTCATGGGACACTTTCTAGCGATGCACAGCTACAAGTTTTCCTGAGCCAAAGGTCAGACCTGCCTATTTGATACAACTACGCCATCCTGTCAGAAACAGTTCTGCAATTTAGCTGTTTTACTTGGTAATTTTATTAGATGCTTCCTAGTTCTGTAATATGGAGAAGCTCTTCCTGGTCACCTTCTACATGACTTTCATCATTTGCCCTTGGTTGACTCCTTCCAAGTAACTGGAGAACAATTACAGATGAGCCGTATAAGTCTTGTTTCTCTAGGAAACCTGATTGAATCAGCAGAGAATTTTTTAAAGCATCACTAAGATTTCTGGAAAATAAAACTAATTTGTCAAACTCTCATAGCACAGCTGACACCCATTTTTGCCTCCATCAAAATTAATGGCTAACATCTGACAAGGGCTAGGTCCCCATTCTTCTCAAAGACTTTTTATTCCAAGCTATTTAAAAATATATCTTATACTTCCCTTTTAAAATAAATTATTTCAGGGCAAAAGGACTAAACATTTATAGGGACGGATAGTTTTTAGATCAAACTCTGTTTGCACCGATCACAAACTAAAATGGAGTAAACCAAGTTTAGCTACAATTTCCTCTCTCTGTCGCAGATTAGAGCACCCTGCTGTATCAGCAGCAGGAGGACTCATACTGACAGATATAGACAAAGTCTTTACAGTTCTTGCTCCCCAGCACTTAAAAGGGAACACAGCAGAAAAAAACCCAACAGTATAGGCTTCCAGATAACCACTTCTTGGAGGCTAGAAAGAAATAAGCAACTTCCATTTGATCTCACCTTTCACATTGCACTTGAAAGTCTGGCTTACTACTCCCGTGTCATTTTCTTTTTCTGCTGGCCATTCATAAACATAGACTGTAGTCCGAGAGGATCCAGCATCAAGGACTATTCCGTACTGGGGAGAAAAAAATAGTACATTAGATCAAGAAACAAACAGTGACAGCTTTAAAGCCCATATGCAGCTGTACTTCTTTGCACTATCAAACCCTTCAGAAAATATATGCACGGTATATTTACAAGAGAGATTAATTATAGTGTTAGGCACTTAGGCATGAATCCAACAGTCAAGCACAGAATGAATCTGGTTGAAAAACGAAGAACACACTATGTATCTTCAATAATGAATTCAGTGGGGATGGAGAATGCCCATCTCCTTTCAGCATCAGGTTCAAAACCCATGCTGACACATAGATAACACCATGTTAGGACTTGATTTTGCAGCAAGTTCGTTTCCCATTATCCCCACTACACTTTCTAGACACTGAAGGGCTTGATAGCTAAGCACAGGCTTTAGATTCAAGGATGCACAAGGGATCCATAAAGCCACAAGCAAACAGGCAAAGTACATAATAGTCCACAGTGAGAATGATGTAACAAGTCTGGTTCTTTACTAATTGCCCCTTAAACCTCTCCCTTTGAGTGGTTCAGCCAGTCCACCTGAGAGTTTGCCACTGTAAACAGGCTGTGTGGGCATGTAAGACAACAAAGAGGGAAAGAGAATCACTATTACCCAGTGTTTATTTATTAAATAAATGAGAAATATTTAAGTGACTTGCCCTAGGTCACTTGGACTCTCTGTGGGATTAAAGCACAGGTTTCTCCATCCCGCTACACTGCTCACCAGACCAGCCTTTTCCCCTTTCCCACCTTTTATGGCAGCAGAAAACTGTAGCAACTGAAAAGGTAAACTACATGAAGGGAAGAAAACTGCAATATTGCTTATCCTCTTTGTGATCCCTGGAAGTATGTTTTGCTGCTCCCCCCTTCCAAAGTCATCTAATTGGTAGGAATCGTACTGTGTAGGGTTCATTTCTCTGTTAACTTTTTTCTTTTAATAGAAACAGATGCGCAGGAGCCTGACAATACTGAAAAATGAGAGCCTCCATCTGGCTGCAAAGCAGTAAGAGCCCCTGCAGCAGGCTGATAAATTTCATCCCCCTGACTCCCTGGGGAGCCTCAACTCTGACCAAAAGATCACTGCTGCAGATGGCAAAACCATCCAGCTTCCACACCTCATTACTTCACTGCGTCCACTGTAATCCTACAAACTCCTGGCCCCCAAAGAACTACCAGCAATGCCAGTCTAGTCTGTTTCCTAGAGGACTGTTAGATAATTAAAATTTCATTTATATTTATCCAGATGATATTTACTGTGATCAACTAGAAGGTGAAAGGCTCCACATATACCATCAAACCACTATGCCATCAGGTTCCATTCAAATCAGTACTTTAGCAAAGACACTCGGGAGTGGGACAGACCTTGGGTGACATCCAGGCTGATCAATGAGAATATTCCACAACATTAGCATCGTGCTTCACATTTAATGGGAGTTGGGTTTTCTGGCTTGGGGAGACCCGTTCCAAATGGAACTCAACCGGAACGGAGCTGAACTGGCAGTTCCTTTAGTTTTGCCTTTTGCTGTTCTGCTGTTTTGCAGTTGGCCTCTGGGCCTTTCTGCCCTGTTCGTTCTCACTCCCCAGGATTGGCTGTTCGGGATCAGGGTGCTCTCTTCCCAGCACTGGCTGCTCAGCATGGATGCAGTTCGTGAAGAATTGCATTGGTTATCACTGATTTTACTTTTTATTTTATATATATATTATTATTAGTAGTATATTAGTATTATTTTGTTATTTTACTAAACTGGTTTTATTAAACTGGTTTTATCCATTAATTTCTCCCTTCCCTTTCAATTCACTCCCCTACTTGGGCATGGGGGAATTGAGCAAGCAATTTTGATTACTAGCTGGGGTTAAACTGCGACACATGATAGAGAGAGGGTTTTTTTGCTTTAGGGTTCACAAAACATGGGTAGACAAATTTTTTTGATTGGTACGAAGGCCCATTACATTCAGAGCTAGCATTGTTTCCAATTCTGTACTTCTTCATAAACTATGTCACTAAAGATGTTTGCACTTTCTTTCTTCATCGCTCCTCTGACTTCGTGGTGCATTCCAATGAGTCAGGAGCTCTTTCAGTGCCTCTGCCTCGTGCACATGGGCAGGTCCTTCCTTCACAAATTACTGGCTGAATCTTCAGATAAGCCAACCACCAACAAACAATAATATTTAATTTTGCAACAACACATCAAAACATCAATGATGTAGCAGGTAATTTCTCTCTTGTGCCACAAAAGAATGAACCTGGATGCTGTCAGTGTGCTATTATGCCACAGATAACACGAACTCTAGTTATCATTCAGTAGCTGTTTTGGTTTCACAGAGAAGAATCAGAAGAAGAAGAACAAGACCATTTACAAAGATTAAGTCTGCTTTCATCATGTTATTGACATATTTAATTTTAATCAACGGCTAACTTCAGGACACTGCCATTTCCAGGCTACATCATATCGGTTAAGTACCGGAGGGTTTCACACTGGCATACCAAGGTGCTCCCTCTGCTCCTTTTTCCTAATGTTAATAATTTACTGAGGACTACTCATCATCTCAGGAATCAAACACATGTTCCTCCATGTCAACTGGGATTTTCTGCACTGGCAGGCTTACAGTCCAAAAAGAAATGCAAAGCCAAAACACCTATTATAGCAGAGGAACCATCAGTCTTCCTGCAGAGCCAGCCATGAAGCTTTTGTGGTTCAGGAAGCAGATCTTCCCACCTAAACCAGCTCCAGATGGTCAAGGTGGATCTGATGTTTGCTCAAAAAGCAAAGTAGACAATGTTGTCCTTCTGAGTGTGAAACTGAATTAATGAAAAGTACAAGTGATGTGTAGGCTGTCTTTTAGATAGTGGCTTCAGCCTAAAGGTCAGTCTAGTCTTGCCTTACATGAAAACTGTCAGGATGTAAGGCTGCTGCCAAGAAAGATTTTGGGCACAACAGGGAGTAAACCTGAGTTACTATGTCTCCATGCAAGATCCCAGCACACACACCCTGCCACACCACACAAACACATAAAACTGGTATCACAATACAGTTTTATCCCATTTTCTGACTCATACACCAACAAATGATTCAGACAAAGCCAAAGGTGTTCATAATCCTGTGAAGTGTAATGAGACATTACCTATTGCTATCAGTGTGTGAACTATCCAGTTAAATACACAGGCAGAGGGAAAGGTAGAAAGAACTTCAAAGAAAGATCTGACAAGCTTTATGCTTGTAGCTATCGTGGAAAAAAGAAAGAACAGAGAACTCAAAATGCCAGACTGCACAGCTACTCTAAAAGGCTAATTTCTACAGCTTTGTCCTCAGCTGTGTACATCTGTCATTGAAGGATCTGCACACATACTCCAGAAGCATGAAGCAAAGTCTAAATTCCAGAATATTTCAGTTTGTCTTTCCAGTTGTTCTGCACCTCCTCATGAAGCTACTTTGCTTCTGTTAATGTTCGGCAAGTCCCAACATGTGGTGAATCATAAAGTGCACACTTAAACCCAAATGCTTTTGATACACAGGAGCAGTTTGCAAAGATTTCAGCATAAACTTCCTAGCTGTAACAGAATTTAAACTCCAGGTATTTCTCATTTCAAAATCATTTTAAAATTACTCCCAATCTCTGGCAAAAGTAAAAAAAAAACCCAAAACATTGGCATTTTCTCCTCATTTGGCCTTTCAGTCTTGGAGAAGACATTGTGTGATAGACGTCACAGACAGGTAATCAAGGAATACTTTTCCTGCTTTGCCACTGACTTTGTGATCTTGACTAATTGTTTTTCTCTCAGCTTCAGTTTTCTCTCGACAAAGGCTGTAGACTCCTTTGAATCACCCCATAAAAATCAGTTTAGAAAGGAACGTTATTAAATATCAGTTCAAAATATCGTTCTCCTTTCTTACGTATTTCAAGACTTACCTTAAGCCCTGGGGAGAGGATCTGTTGCTGGTTTATCTGAATCACTGCAATAGCAATGACAAGAACTATGCTTAGAAGCAGGAACACTTGGGCAATGACACTTGGGGCTCTGGTGAGCATCCTGAAACAACAAAAAGGGAAACACTTAAGGAAGGTGAAAGGATTCAGTGACTCTGCCTTAAGGCCTGAAGCCCTGAATCTGATGAAACTCCTCATAAAAACTCATTTCATCGACTAGATTACACTACATGAAAATTCCGTGTTCTCAAGCACTACCTGGTGTTTTGCTCCCATTAACTTTTTATTGTCTAGAAGGGGTGTGTCTACATTGTCATGTTAATAAATGCCCCATTTCACCCTCAGGTGCTAGTCTGCTCATTTCCCACGGTGCCTACATGTAGATGCATGGGCGCCGTCTCCCATTGACTCGGGAAATGAGAGCAATGGGCAGGCTGAGGCTAGTCCACATTCAACCATCCCATGTACGCATAGAACACAGACACAAACACAGCCATGTAGACACAGTGATAGTGTCTGCTAAGTACAGTTGGGTGCTTCTGCCAGAGATGCAAGGTCAGTGTCTAAAATAGATACAGGCTTCTTCAGCAAGAAACAAAGCGGGTTTTAAGAACATTAAAGCAATCATGACCCAAGTACCGATATGTTCAGGAGGTATGTTTGTGTGCATGTGTGCATGCTAATGCAGAGCCTATTATTATCCCTCTGCACTCTACATAAAATATAAAATCCACAGTTTAACTCACAGATCTTGTGATTAAAAGTTACTAAATCTAACATGTAGTTATGTTAGACAAACCCAAAGGAGACATGAAACATGCATACTGACAATAAGGCTGTTTATATGTTCATATCCTCTAGAAAGGTTTTCTAGAATCCAAATGTTGTTTAGGTTTCCTCTAATTTCTGTTCATCGTCTATCTTTGCATGTCCCTGGCCAGACAACTCTTTGCTCCAAAAGGCCCATGAATACCTCCAAGTACTTACAATCCACATGCCAAAAAATCTTGTGCTCCACAGGGGTTGAGGAGGAAAGAAGTGGCTGGTGGGAGATGGCAAGCTTAGAAGTGTCAGCGGAACACAAAAAGGAGAACTTTCCTGCCTTTCTTATTTTCAAAAACCAGTTATTTTGGCATAGAAATATCATGTTAGCCTTGCATGACCTATCCTGACTCCCATCTCCTAATTCTTCCACACTGATGGTGGCTCTTCAGGGCTGCCCTGCTGTTTCAGTAATCACCAGTGCCAATCCATGCTGAGAACAGGAGCTAAAAGGTGGTCTACAGTCCATGGCCACAGCAGACTGGCTCAGCCTCATTATACCTGCAACACATGGTCTTCTCCTCAGCTCCAACCAGAGCCAGTGGGCTGAAGGACAAGGCAGAAGAAATGCTTCTTCACATAGTTTCCACTTTCTAAACCCTACAGATTCTTCAGCCTGTGTACCCATGAACTAACAATCACATTCAAAAGTTATGTGGGTTTTTTCTGGGACTAGCTTCACTCTGAGCTTTGCCCACTGATGCTGCTTTCTGTCTTGGTCTTCTGATTTATGTTGTGGAATCTACCTCAGACTGGCTGTTGGAAACTCTTTATTTCAGCCTGACACATCTCACTTCCAGAATGTCACTTTTCACACTTATTCACCCCCTTTTCTAAATCCATATGGCCTCCTTGTTTACTGCCAATCTACTCTTCCGATACTTTATTTTCTTGTCTTGGTAATAGCTTTGTTATCTTAATCATCAGTCAGTTTTAAGAGAAAATTACCAGCTATATTGATAATTTATTTACTGCTGTCCATTGCTTTACTATCCTGAGGCATTCAAATGTCATGTATGCAATGCATAAATGACAGAATGAAATCTTATTTTTACTATTAGAAAATATATTAACACCCAAGATGATTTCTCACTGTAACCTGCAGGTGATGTCAGGGCATACTAATTACAAGCACTTATAGAGATCAATTCATTTTTGGAGAGAGACAGCAGATTTCAACAATACATTTATGAATAACCATCTGAGTAAAATATTTATCTTTAGAGGGAGAAAAAATATTTTTCTTCAGCTTTCAGCTGTACATTGAGTTACCTATAATTGTAAAGTAGCTGAAAGAGAACTGTCTGCTCACAACCAAATATATACCAGTCACTCCTGGACCAAAGCACTGGTGTTCAGTGCTGGAAAAAATAAGTAATTACCAAAGAAAAGGACACTCAGGGAAAATGACTCTTTGAGATACTAAAGCATTATTGAATAGCAAAGCAATAACCATACTATTAACACTTAAGAGAACACCCATGATGACTGCCCAAATATTTTCTGCAGCATCCGTTTGTAAAGGAGAAATTGAAATCTTGGTTTGCTGGATTTCTCCTGTGCTTCTCTGCTACTGGGATTTGTCTTCATCAGAGATGATTTTTCTTTTCAAAAATATTTTTTAACGGGGAGCATATTAGGTAAGGGGGCATCTCTTAAGACATTCCTCATACTATCTTCTCCCATTGGCAATCAGGACATTTTTATCACAGAATGATCTGTAAATCCCGATTTAAGCAACAGCCTCTGTGTCAGAAGGTCACCTTACACTCCACGCCTGCTTGAAGTCATCACGCAGTTGACATCTTCACTATCTGATCTGTGCAAGATGCTGCAAGATTCCACATAAATCAGTTATACTCATCTAAGCCTTGCACACATACCAGGCAATAGTATTCACTGAAATCTCTAGAGATACGAGAGGAGTTCATTCACTCCACAGTTTAAACATTGCACACTCGTTGGCAAAAAGCAGTTGCATTCCATCATCCTGAAGCAAGAAACAGCATAAATACATATTTTTCCACACCAAATTAAGTACACTGGGCCACATGAGCATATTGGAAGGACCACTTTCTACACCTTACTTCAAGCAAAGGGAATTCCTGTCTGCAGAGGAAAATGGACTAAACTTCTTCATGCCACCAACATTTTGAGTTTAACTAAGTTAAATGCACATGCATGAATGACAGTGCGTACTATATGTTGAAATTCCTTTTCCCAAATCACCTGGAACACCAAACTCACTTATTTTAGGTACTGACCTGCTTGTTCAGAGTGCTGGTAGGCAAGCACCATAAATATCTTCTTTCACACTATAACTGAAGCTGTACAAACACGTTAGCATTTGTTTTATAAGTGGTCTGCGGGTGAATGTTTTTCAAGTGCTAGGGGGAAAAAAAAAAGCTCAGAACACCAAAACCCACCATCCGCACATTTTAAAACCCGCACAGAAAACCAGCGAGAAGGTTTGACAGGCCTTCCTTCGGAGGAGAAATTAAGTGAAAACAAGAACATTAGCCCAAAATTAGCGGCTGAACCTCGGAGCTTTCCCTCACCTCATCGTTGTCCCGGCTGAGAAAGCTTCACGTAACGACTGTGATTTACAAGAAAGCACAGTTTTCCCCTCAAAATAAAAGCGGCGGAGGGGCAGAGAGACGCACATCCCCCCTCCTCGGGGAGCCCCCGGCCCCTCAGCGGCTTTTCTCCCGCACCCTGCCGGACCTACCTGCGTGAGCCGCGGCTGCTCCGCTCCGCTCCCCCCCTGGCTGAGGAGAAGAGGGAGAGGGCGCACCCTTGGGTCAAGCGGAGGAGGGAGATGTGCAGCGAGTCGATGCAGCTGAAGCGTTACCGCGCCCGGAGATGCGGAGGGGAGCCTTAGGGGGCGGAGTGAGGCTGTGTCCAGCGAGGGGTGCTCGGGAAGGGAATCCCGGGGTGCAGTCCCTGCTGTCAGCCCGGCGCAGGCACGGCCGCTGTCGGAGCCGCTCCAGCGGTGAGGGGGGGCAGGTCGTGCTGGGACCAACCACCCGCCTGCAAAAATTCCCGCAACGCGGCCGCGTCTCCCTCTTTTCCTCCCTCCCTCCCTCCAGCAACAGCTGCTCTGCTCTCTCCGGAAACACGGATCGGGCTTTGCCTGCAGCTGGTGCAGCAGTGTGTTGCTGGCTGTCCCTAAATCATATTCCTCACTTCCCTCCCAAAGCAGAGACAGAAAGAGGGTTTTGTCTTTAGAGGCGACACTGTGGGTGAAGCAATGGTATATCCCTGCCTTTTCTAAAAGGAAAAAAGTGCCGCCTCAGGAGGGCTTTTCTCAGCCCTCAGAAATGGATAGCCCTCCAGTCGCAGAGCTACCTTTCCATTCAAGTTTCAGAGTACTGGCATCACTTGTTTTGCAGTGTTTCTGGAGTTCCTGCCGAACCTAGACAGCTCAGTGGAGCTAGCACATACGTAAGAAATATACATAAAACATGCATAGGAAACATACGTAAAACATACATAAAACATACGTAAGAAACATACATAAAACCTGCTCCCATCACCTGTCTGACCCATGCAATCAGCTACAGACAAGGATTACCCTACAGCTTGCAGGAATGGGCTTGCCAGAGACACGAGCACTGGAATCACAGTGAGAGACTTCAGACACTTTGCCACTGTTTGCTTATTGTTGTAGGATAGAACCATAGAATATCAGGTTGAAAGGGATCACAGGAATCATCCAGTCCAGCCTTTCCTGGCAAAAAAGGATGCTGATTCACATACTGTAAATAACTAAATGCACCTCTTTGATTAGTTTTCTCATAATGATCTTGATGAATTACGTTATCTTTGGCCTCTAAATAAAGAAAGGAGAACAAGCAACCAGCTGCAGCCTTGTGAGCCATCTATAAGCATCCTTCCATAGACTACTCATTTTGGGAGTGGCGGTAATTTCCTCTTTTTGATGACAACACGTTATTGAAGCTGGTTTAATGATGGTCCTGGTGGATCAGTTCAGCTATTTCTAGTACGTGAAGACAAAGCCTGCCATCCCTCCTGATTCTCTGTTGCATGTAACTCTCTTTTTTCCTGTATCATTTCCATTCCTGTGGCTTCTTTTTCCTCTCCCATCCAAGTGTATTTGCTTTAATGCACTAGCTGACTGTATTGGTCTGCTCTGCTGGGGCAGAATCTGCCTCAGGTGTCCATTTAAAATGACAAGTGAACTGGGTTGCTAACCCCACAAAAAAGCATATTCTTTTTGCTGCCATCGAACATAAACATTTTGAAATAAAAAATATGACATCGACACCCACTTCAACCAGTCCTACAACTAACCTCCACCAGTGACTAAAATTTAATGCTTGCAAAGAATGCAAAACCTATGTTCTATATCATCCACTTCTATAAAAGCAGACATAAGAGATTTTTTTTCTTTCTGTACCATTTCCAAGAGCTGGGCTGTTGCAGGAGCCGCTTTTCTTGTGTAATTTATTGCTATGCTGAAGCCACAATAGCATTATAAGTGATACAGGCTATTAAATCCCCCAGCTGCTTTCAAAGTCCAGTACCCTGGTCCTGAATCAAATGGACTAGAAACAAGATTCTCCTCTGGGCCTGCCCAGTGTCTGTGGCACAGCAACTGGTTTCCTCAGTTCCTCTGCATCAGTCCTGGGAACCCAGCTTAGATCCACTACTTTTTTTGTTTTTTTTTTTTTTTTCCCCTGAGCCTATGTCTTTGGCTTTTCTTCAGTTTCCTCCTCAGCTCCATCCTCCCTTTCATAGTTCCCTCCACCTGATCCTCCATCCCTTCCTCACTCCCAAGGCACAGGTTAAAGTTGCTGCCATTTTCCCATTCTTTGCTAAGCCTGTAGAACGCGTACCTCTCCTCTCCATCATTTGCTTTGATGCAGCATCTATTTCTTCTCCCCCTTCAAGTATCCTTGTTTGAATGCATTTAGCATAACTAACTGTATTGATTTGTTTTGCTTGGATAGAATTTGCCCCAAGTGTCCATTTAAAAATGAGAAATGAGCTGGATTGCTGACAGCCCCAGGGAAAAAAATTATTGCTTTTGCTACCACTGAGCACAAAGATGTGGCAGATTCATAGATGGATACCAGTTGCTATGATCAATAGCAAATTCTAGAAATTAGAAAATATTGTGGACAAGAAGAAAGTGTTTGTTACAGACACATTTCTGCGGAGCATTTACAATATCACATTTACACAGGATACACAGTGGATATGGCTCCATTTCCCTCTACAGTGACAGCAGCAACATCAGGAGAGGGGATGGATGATTATACATCTGTCGAGGTTTTGATTGCAGGGTGACAATCAAACCCTGGCAGATGTGTTGTTAACCCGCTCTCCCCCCACTTTCCCCTTCAGCCCCTCCCTCTCCCCCCTTCCCACTCAGGACAGGCGATCGGGAGGGAAAGAAGGACAGAGAGAAGAGAGTTGGAAAAATTAAAGATGTTTTACTAATGCTACTGGTAAGAATAGAGAAAATAATACAAAATATACAAAACCAATCTTGAAAGTCTCAGCAACTGCAGAGCTGGCACCTGAAATCCTGGATTGGACTCTGCAGCCAAACTGGAGCTGGATTCAGTACATCACTAGGCCTCAGTTCACAGGAACAACTAGCAAGGTCCTCCCCTAATGTCGGCCATAACGAAAAGAAGGGACAAGATCCTCGTGATCTCCCACTTTTATATGAAGTATTCATGTGAATGGGATGTTATATTCCTTTGGTCAGTTTCTTGGTCACCTGTTTCTTGTTGCCCCTCTCAGGAGATGTCAATCCATGCTTATCAATAATTTTGCATTCCATTGCTATGTTTACCAAAACATGTGTCTGGTTCTCCAGGAAAATGCAGCTAATATGAAGGCTTTAGCTGACAGGCAAATTCACTAAAAGAGAAACTTGTTTTTAACAAAACCAGGACAACATCTCAAAAGACTGCATCTGTTCCTTGTGTAAAGCTCATACAGCATTTGATGCTTGAATATTAAGAGATCTCAAAATATCCTCTGAAGAGAGAGCAATGGGGTGAAATTGAGAGAAATGTTAATGGAGGTAAGAAGATACTGGTGGCTGCAATAAGATGAGTGGTTTCTTGCATGGTATTTTGCAAGCTCACAGGAGTGAGATCTGTCCCCCGTTTCTGTCTATTCTTCACAAATTCCAGTAAACAAGGCTTCTCCCTTTCCTCCTAAGCTTTCACTGCCTTTTTCACCACTTGTATTGGCGTCAACAGAAGGGTGTGATGCCCTTTAGCTTGGTTCATCTCTTTCATCAATCTTTCTGGACAGTTTCGTCCCAGGACCTTTAATCAGTATAGACAAAGACCCTTCATTCACCAGGTTTCTGCTCCCGAAGACCTCCTGTCTTCGTGTTCACCTA
Source organism: Patagioenas fasciata (assembly GCF_037038585.1). Classification (NCBI taxonomy): domain Eukaryota; kingdom Metazoa; phylum Chordata; class Aves; order Columbiformes; family Columbidae; genus Patagioenas; species Patagioenas fasciata. Next base: position 124,503,188 of record NC_092521.1, on the reverse strand, counting down.
TGTTCTTTAGCGTCAGCTGTGAGAACTGGCAATGCAGGCAGAACTGCCTAGAGAATCTGGGACCCTCTGGGCCAACAGGACTCAGGACATTTAAATTAAATAAAGTTTCTAGGCCATTTTTTAATCCAATCTTTTACTCCAAGTCAAAAAGCATTTCTTCTAATTATTTTGGGCAAGTGTTCTACATATTATAGCAGCATACTTTGTTAGTTGCCTGATTTAGGAAGATAGCTCCCCAGGTTTTCAAGAAAGCAAGTCACAAACCACATCTGAAATCCACATTTTGAAGAATGTCAGGTGTGATTCTCCTCAGAGACTGTCCTCAGAGATCAAGAATGTATTTTTGGTGGGTTTTGTTTGTTTGTTTTTCTTTTACACAGTTGCAAAACTAATTTTTAATAGTTTTTAAAAGCATTTGCCGCCATATAGTCTTTTATCATCACTGACCAAAAAAAACCATAAAGCAAATTCACAGCTATGGCATGAGAAATTCAGTTTGTCCCTCTTTGTTTTGAATAGTGGCTGGATATGGACATTGCCTTTTCTCTTTCAGAATTTCACTGGTGGCTTCTTTGAAATACCTCAGACAGCCACTTGTTTCTTTGTGTTTTTATTCCTTTACCACAGCCCTAAAGCTAATGATGTGACTTAGATTCAGTTTCTGAATCTTCTGTCTCATACACATGACTCTGTGGTATAATAATAAGTTTTCTGGTCCACATCTTGTGAGGTCTTGAAATGAAAAATAATTTAATTCTGAAGCTGAACCAACATGCTTTCTAATCTATTTATTTCCCTCCCTGAGACTTAAAGCTTTATACCTTGCATGTCTTGTCCAAATAATCAAGAGCTGCTTTAATCCATTAAAAACCCTCGGGAACAGCCTTGATCACATGGTTATGAGCCATGACAAGTTGTGAGCATGGGCAAAATAAGCACATAATTAGGGCAGCAGATTGCTGGGACAGCAGAAAAACACAGCCCTTTGTCTGTTTTGCTATGCCTGAGTCAGAAAGCCAAATGATCTGCTGCAGCAGGAGAGGGTGCGGGACAGCCACGCTAAGCTGCTGGAAGGAGAGGAGCTCGCTCCCCAGGGGTACCAGTGGCTGCTCCCATCCTTCTTGCTCCCTGCCCTCAAGCTGCAAGCCAAGCTCACAGAGCTTTACAACAAACTCATTCAATTTTTTTAGCCATGCCTGCAAACTTATGTTATATCCCGACATATATATTCCGTTGTCATCAAACTGACCACAGCAATCTGGTAAAACAATACCATAGTCTTATGAGAAATCCATTGTTGTACTCAAAGAAATACATTATCTCCAGTGAATGGGGATAAATTCCAGAAATTACTCCTTGGGACTTAATCCTTTAAAAATTGCTATGTGAAAAACTGCTAAACATGGAATAATTCTGTGAGGCTGACAACTCTAAATGAATAATGTTTAACTTTTCCTGGTCCAGAAGTAATTGCTGACAAATTGCTAGTTCAGGGGAAGAGATTCATCCCCTATGTTTTCAAGGAAGCATGAAGAATTCCTTGTGGCAACATTTCTATCACCTTTTTGTGCTCTTCCAGGAATGGATCAAATTGGCTGAGTAACTGTAAAATTCCTAGATAAAATCGTTTCCATTGCAATTCCATATACAGGTCAGGTTATCTCCTTGAGTACAAGATCTGTGGATGAAAAAAGCTCTATTACAACTCGTTCCAAGTCTACCTGCCAGTATTGTTATTCACCCTTGCATTGTTTCCCGAACTCTGAGTCAATAAGACAAGTTCTTTTTGTTACTTTCTGTGCACTTACATTAAACTGCAATTGTTTGGGCATGTTGATAGGCTCAGAAATGCAATTATAGCCTTTGAAGTCAGTTGTACAGAACAAGAAGCCTGTGGGAGAAAACAACCAGCACAGAAAGGAGTAGAATGATTCCTGCTATAGTGATCATAACAACCATTTCTAATTTGCAGACTCACCCTTACATAGTTCCTACTAGAAAACAGCCTGCACTGAATAGCTTGTTTGCTCACCAACTGAAAAAAGTATAGAGAGATTTACTAAGACCACAGCTTTGATTCTGGCAGATGGAAACGCTTTTTCACATCCAGTACAGGGGAAGAGTACTTCTTGCTGACTGGAGGGCAAAGCTGGGTCTGTTGGAGGGCATGAGGTGCACGTTGGATGTTCCTACATTTTTCACTGTGTTTCATTATCTTCATCCACCTTTGCAGTCGTAAGTAGAGTACTATTTCTCTAATTCATTATAGTAATGGTAAATAATACTCCTGATCTGAAAAATGCATCCAGTTTTGGTACACTGCGATTTGTCCTTTTGTTCATTCCTCTTGTCTCCATTTTGGTACCCTTATGACCTGCATAAGAGCATGTCACACACACACACGCCATATTAGCATTGGCTGATGGGTTTATGAACTCTCTCAAGGCAGAGTCTCTGGATTAAGTCAAGCAGGTTTGTGACTGGAGTCAGTCCAGAGTGTAAGTATGAGTGCCGGAGACAATATAAAAGCTAAGTGACTGAGATCCTGCCTGCAGCTGGAATCTGTTATATCAGTCCTACGCAACAGGCCCCATCAACCACGCAATTTGGTGTACATGCACGGTAAAGCCAGACACATTAAAGGCAGCTGATGTATGGGCCAGCCATGCCCAACAGTGCTGACTCTCTCAAACACAAACACTGCATCAGCAGTATGAGCACAAAATAAGAAGGGTGCTAATTTTGTATGAGAACTTTGAAAGCTGGTGTCAGTCTGCGTAGGTAATAGTTTCTTCTCCTCTCTCCCCAAGTCAGGCATGGTGGTATCCTGCCCATTCCACCTCCAAAGCCAAATCCAGCTTTTGGCCTCTCAACATGACACTTATCCTGCATCTTGCTTTGCTCCTCACCCAGTTTTCTTCAGCTCTTCCCACTGGTCGCGCTGTTCTGGTGAAATGGTTTTCCTTCTTGAATGACTCACACATATAAGGCATCTCTCCAAAATGTTTCCATCTACCAGTGGTGGCAGATTCCTTTGAATAAATCCAGGACAAAAAAACCCCATTCTCCTTAAAAAAGCATATGTATGACAATCTACTGTGGACAGGTGGGACATGTTGTACACTAGCCTGGTAAGAATATTTTTTTTTTGTATCCTGGGTAAGTATGAAGAGGCAAGTGCCCTTACAGCCATGATGGCTTAAGGACATCGTGAGGACAAGTCTATAGATGGAGGCAGTGTCTTATACTAGACCTTGTATAAAGATGGGATAGTTGGAAAAACTAGACAACCTTTGAGGCCTCCAGACCTTTTTCTGGCCTGAAATAGCAACAGCAGACTTCAAAGTCAGTTTGCTACAATTGCTTGGATTTAAGCAGATAAGTACCTGGTAGACTGTTTCTGAGGAAAAAGAAAAAAAAAAAAAAAGAAGTAATTCTGGTAATTCTTTGGAGTAAAGCAGACATTAATAGGGGGAAGACAGACAGCAGAATACTTATTTCCTGGGGAAATAAGAGATATAGGAATATGGAGCATCAAGGAGAAGCAGAAGGAAACAATAATGTGCCATGAAGCCAATGTTTCCATTGAATTCCTGATTTTAAAAGTTTTTGGATGACTGCTCAGTACCAGGTGACCAAAAGCTGAAGGTCCTAAGTGTCACTGGTTCATTATAGTCATGGGAGCCATGGTTAGTGGTCTACAAACTTTAGTAGCAGTGGGTAACGGACGGGAGTTCAATGCACTGGGCCTAAATCCTGGTCAGCTATTCTGTGACAACAGACAGGGCATGGTCCTCCTATCTCCCCACAGTCACAGTCTGTCGTGTTGAGCTCTCTGAGGAAAGGATTATATCTGAAGCAAAGAGTCGTGGTGTCCTCGTTTGTCTAGGGTACAGGGCAGGACTGTGATGAAAGAGATTGATCATCAGGAGCAAGCACATGCTCATAGTCCAGCTGACTTTGATGAAGATCCACAAGTACGAAAGCTGACGTCCTTGGAGTCACTTCACATCAGTGCAAATGATGATCACCCACATGAAAACACATAACTTATCTACAGTTTCAAAGCTATTTGCCAAGAACAAATTAGCTTCCTGTTGTACTGCAGTTATACAGATTTTTACATAAACCTATGTATGCAAAGTTTTAAATGTGAGAGGCTGCCAGACAGGCATTTTCACTTGCACTTCTGTCTGCTGAGCAAGGCTAACCATATTTCAGGAATGTGCCTATGCATAGTGTAATACTGTATTTTTTCACTTTGTTTCTCTTTCTTCACCTCAGTAATTCAACCCTGCTTTACCAAGTCTAATACAAAAGAACTAACAGATGTACCGGATCAGACAGAAGGTGGATATGTCTTGTCTCTTGAACATCGATAGGAGCAGATGTCTATGAGAAGGCTGTCGGGACTGAAACACCCTCTCAGCTGCTGCCATCTCAAGCCTTACAGACTTCTTGAGTGAGCTGTCGTATCTGCTCTAATAGCCCCTGATGGACCTCTCTGCCCCTGAGTGGATTTGATGGCTTTCCTAGCACATGCATGTGCAGTGGGCTAATCCACAAGGTGCCTGTCTGTTCCTTAAAAGTTCAACAGCAGCTCGAATGCCAGACATGGTCAGGCTTAATCAGCTTGGCTCTCTCAGCAAGTTCCAGACTTGCACGGAGAAACCTTTTCCAAAAATGTATTTTTTTTTTAATTCTGTGAGACATGCTTCATTCTTTTATAAACTGAAGTATATTTATACAGTGCTTGATAAATCTACAGTTGGAAACTGTAGATTTTTTAGTGTGTATTTATGCTTGCCTACTGCTTATGATTAGATTATTAATTTTAGTATAATGAGAAAACATTAATACCATAAAATGCTCTAATATTACTGCTTCAGATTCCTATGTCTGCATGTGTAATCCCAAACAGGACTAGAAAAGCCCGTACAGTAATAATGGTGATAATAACAATACTGATTTGCAGGCACCCAGCCTTTCATCCTGGTTTGCACCAGGAGGTGCAGGTCTGTTATAATAACAGTAAAAGAGGCACACAGACTGTGTAAGGTGTCATTTGAAATGCTATTTATTATTGCTAAGTGTATAAGGAGAGATTGGTATAATCTTACAGGTGATGGGGTGATGAGCAGGTGATGAGCACCATGTTGGGCAGACACCTTCTATAGAGGAGATATTCCCCCATTTCATTCATTGGAAATACCATAGGCTTTTCTTACCAGAAACAACTCTATTCAGCATTTCCACTGCCAGAGAGAAAGAACGTGCATATGACAACTTGCAACTGCACACCTAGATGACGGCATGGACATCACTGATGCCAAGAGACAGCTGCCTGCAGACTCCTCCATGGCAATCAGTCACCAAACTTTATCCTGAGGCCATGGGGTTTGTGCCACGCAACTCTTCCCTCCCAGAGACAATCAGGAATTAAGACTCACTCCTCAGTATTTCCTCCTCCGTTACCTGTGGCTGACATTTCTGAGGGGGATGTCATGAATCTTGTTTGGAGGCACTTCTCTGCCTCCATCCCCCACCTAGGGAGCCATGGGGATGAACTAATGGCTGTGCACTTCACCAGGAGGTGAATGGGTGGCATATATCTATATTCTCTGCTAGGTCTGGACTTTTACCCTTAACCACTGACTGCGCAATGACAGTGGAGGCTGGCACCATAGTAGCTTCTCTCTAGATACAGGTGGTAAGGAAATAGCTATGGCAAAACCTCATTTCCCTCCCAGGGTTTGTGGTCTAGGTTCTTGCGTTAAACTGGTTTTGCCAGCTAGTCCCACCCTGAAAAGCAAGATGGTCAGAGCAAAGAAGAAAAAAACGCCTGTTTTTAAATAAGTGAATAAGATCTTGTCTGCTAACAAATACTTGCCTTGCAAGGACTTATTCCCAGAGGCTTTTGTAAATGCATTAGTTTTATATCTAGATCTTCAGTAGAAGACTACATGTCACCTGGACAGAGACGTGCCTCTGTGAACACCTGGGGCACCAGTTATTTCATAGTCTTTGGAAATTACTTTAAATGGTGGTCCCAGCAATTCCTGTGTTTAAAACACAGCCAAGCTATTCACAACACTGCCTACAACGTGATTTACAGGCTGAGGATTGAAATGGGGAATAAAAAAGGTTAATGCATTCAAGGCAAGAGGTGGGAAGAGCAAACACAGGTAGGATGGTGAGCCAAGCTAAGAAACACAAAGGTTTTGCTTTTTCCCACATGGTTTCCCTGCTGGTTTAGAAATGTTATTTAGACTAAGGTGTTGGGGTCAATTTGAAAAAAAAAATGATTCTTTATATGCTCCCAAAATGAAAGATCTGCCACATGTCTTGCACTGAACCACTGGTGGACTCTAATTCCCCTGGTGAAATGTGCTCTCAGATGCACTAGTACTGAGAAACACAGGGAAACCATCACTGAATTTTGAGCCGAATTTGAAGTGAGAGTATGACCAGTCCTGCTTCGTGTGCACCTCTCTATATTTCTCGCTTGCAGAACATGGGAAAGGAGAAGAATCCCAGGCTTTTTCCCCACTCTAGTTCTCACTGCCTGTGCATTTTAGATCTCTGTCACAGTATCTCTGTCTCCACGCTCATCTGTCTGGTGGTTGGCAGGGGGTTCTACAGTGTGCTTGTTCACTTAATGGGGATTTGACTTTCGTTCTCACTGCAGTCAGGAAAACAGAGAGAGCACTGCCCATGACATATGCCAGCAGGTACTAAAAAGACTGGAAATACCATATGCATAAGCTTGAAAAAGGAAGCAGATCCCACTTTGGAGTGATCAACTAGCACAACAGAGGAACTGATCCTATTTAAAGATCATTTTTTTAACCTGCTGGAAGAGCAGGGCAAAGGAAGCCACAGAGGGCAAAGAGATGTTAGAAAATACAACTAGAAGACAGAATGAAGAAAAAATAAATTAACACTCCTTGCAATGAGAGGGTTTAGGAGAGAATTGTAGCCATTAGCTATTTAGCAATTAGCAGTTCCTCCCAGAAATAAATCCTGCATCTGACTTGTAGGCAAAATTCTCAATTGATATTAAGCAACAGAGCTCTCAGACACTTCAGACTAGCACAGGATCTGCCCCTACATGGATCATAGAATGATTTTGAGGAATCCTGCACCTCTCCAGGAAAGAGGCAATTTTCCTTTGCCTCAGACATGTGTTCCACCTAGAACCTTGTGTCTTCCTTGGGCCTAAGCAGAGCTCCCTGCTGACTCAGCATCCAGGTCCAGCAAAGAACAGTGGTTCTGTGCATCAGGCCTCCTTGCCTATGTTTATTTTTGCAATGTCTCATCTGCACAGAACTATATTAGTGCACTCATATCAGCACTGCAAACGTCTCTTAGCACCAGACCATATTCAGATACATCCCAGAACATTTTCCCACAAACTCTTGGGAGCCTCTGCTAACCTCATGCCAGTGGCACTTTAAAATATAAAACAAACCAGCCCCTTCCAGGAAGAAAAAGGAGATTTGAATCACAACAAGGTCTGTGATAGGAGACAACGTTGCATTAGCACAGAGACTACTACTTAGGGTTTGGCAGCTTTTGATTAATATCAAGCTTAGTTCACCTCCCAAGAAAGGTATTTTCCAATTGATTTCTGTGGGGTTTGGCTAAGGGCCACATTTCACATGCTGTGGGTCATCCCCCTCAGCCTAGGCTCTCAAAGTACTAAACAAACAGGAGTGAACATAAAAGTAGGAAGAAAGGTCCCAGTTTTGCCCCCTTTTTGCATGTACAGGTTCAGTGGGACTTTCAGGATGTAGATCAACTGTCTGACATCTTTTAATTTTATGTCTTTTTACAATTCTGAGGGGAGTGTCACACTATACTTGCAGCTTCCATTCTCTCGTGTCTAATTTGCTTAGTAATCATGAGTAACAATATTGTTCCATTGAGAAGCAGTAAAAATATGTGAAAGTTGCGATTTCTCTGATTACGTACCCCTACTGTTAAAATACTGGAAGGCCAAGATTTTCTGTACAAATAAAACCCCAAATCTAAGTTTTCTGTGTTGCTACTGTTCACTGAAATTTCCTTCTGACATCTGTTCGATGGTAACAGAATTGAGCAATATGCTCCACAGGAAAAGATAACAAAAAATCGATGTCTAAGCAATTTCAGGATAATCTCTGAACTTGATGTCCAGCTGATTAGTTTATATTATAATGGTTCTTCGGTCCTATTTTGAGAGGAACACTTTGTAACCCACTTAAAATGCTTCCTCACTGGACAGAAATCAATACCCAACAAGGCAGCAATGTCCTCCCTCAAATTTTGTTATGCTCACCACAGGAGCGCTTAAAATATTAATCCTAGCGAACGTTCTGCAAAAATGGAACAGGTTTTTAATAATCCAGCATAGTAAAAGGAGCTTCTAACAATTCATCTGGAGAAGATTGCCTGTTCCTGGGAAGGGCTACTTTCTCCTTCCCTCCACCAGATTGACCGGGTCTGGGTGGCCGTGCCTGTTTGGCTTGGTCTTCACACAAGGCAACCCTCAACGCTTGTGTGGAGGTGTGTGTGGTGGAGGGAGGCAAGGCGAGCCACTGCTGAGAGTGTGTGCCCTGTGTGTCGGTGCTATGGAGTTTGGGGTAGAAGGGCTGAGGGAGTTCATTGCTCTATTCCCTTTAACTCCCCATAGTGCCTCTGACCTTCATGCAACCTCTGTTCTTGGAAACTTCGTGAGAGAATAGCCCATATATACCTCATACATATGTATACACACATATTTATATAGATATGTATATTCTTCGTACAAATATATATATTCCTCTGTGCATTGGATCTCCTTATCTCTGTTTCTGGAGTAGGGGTCATAAGACAGTGTTGTGCTAGATGCCATGCATGGCACATAGGCTTGAAGAAAAAATATTTGTTATACTGATTAGACATATTATTAATCCAGTTACAATCATATTGACACATACACGCCAAGCTACCAAATTATTATCACTCATTAATTCTCTAGTTTAAAATGTTATACACAGACTTCCTGCTATTCAGTCCTTTCTCTGTTGTTAATACTCACACTTTCCATGCCCTCCTAGGTCCTAAGGTTGACGGTGCCAGTCTTAAGAACAAAGGTTTAAAGTGAGTCAGCCATGTCCCAGGTTTTTTGTTGGGAAGTGTCTGCTCAGTATGTGTGTGTGGGCAGGGGCATCTGTTCCTTCTTGGTTTGGTGTCCACTTAGCATTACTTTTACATGCTCTCTGTTTTTTCATGGTCATTCATTCTTCTCTTACCAGCCCACAAGTTAGATATAATAGCTACTTAGTTTTGTTGAACTTTTGCTTAGTTTTGTTAGACTGTTATCACAAATGGCCAAACCATATCATTGCAGAATCAGCATTAACCTATAGCAGGAGATGGTGCAATGGCACCACAGTGCTTTCCTGACTCTTGAGCAATGTTTTGCCGTTAGAACTGAACACGTTCATTACCACCCACAAAACTCCTGACAGACTCAGAGGCCTGAGCTGTAATGTTAGTAGAAAGCTTGTGGCCTGCTGCTAGGAATGGCCACCCCATAGTTACTGTGATTTAGAGCAAAGTCTCTTTTCATCAGGCTAGACATGAGGAAGAAAATTTTTACAATGAGAGTGGTGAAACACTGGCCCAGGTTTCCCAGAGAGGTGGTAGATGCCCCATCCCTGGAGACATTCAAGGCCAGGCTGGACAGGGCTCTGAGCAACATGATCTAGTTGAAGATGTCCCTGCTCATGGCAGGGGGTTGGACTAGATGGCCTTTGAAGGTGCCTTCCAACCTAAACTATTCTATGATTCTATAATTCTATGATCCATCTTCCTACCAGGGAGACATCCCAAGGCAAGGTAAGCTCTTGAAGTTATGATATGAAGATATAAGTGTGAATGATGTAGACAGTTCATGCGATGTGGAATTATTTAAGAGCTTTCTTCCTCCTTTATGTCTACTCCCTTGAAAAAGACAAATGACATGAGTCAGGAGTGTCATTAGGCAGAATTTGGATCTGTAGCCATTTATACTGTAATATGAATGGCTACATGGCCACAATGAAGGCTTCTGTGAGAGGAAGAAATCAGTTTGCTAGAAGACCCATATGACATGGAGTGCAGTCTTGGACAAAGTTATTTTATTCAGACCCAGAAATGGCACCTATTTACTGGTAAGTCAAGACACTTTGAATCATGGCCAATACTCAAAACCAGATACTAACAAGCAGCATGTGACACACAGCTCTTTTGGATTAAATCATCCTTGACTTGATTTGATTCCTCCTTATACTCTTTTTTCTTAACATTTTGCTAAAGTCCGCTCCGTTCTGCATGCAACTTTCTGACCTTTACATTAATGACTCTCATCAATTGATTTTTGGTTGTTTTTTTTTTTTTAATTCAGAGAAGCTTTAGCTACCTGTGCTACACTCTGCAGATCTGCATTCTAACTGACCTATATCCTTATGTCCCTGGACTTCATTCAATGTACTCCTCTTGCTGAAGTAGCTGGACCTAAAAAACCTTAGTGTAGTTGTGCTCCTACTTTCCAGGGCCTTGTCTCTAATAATGCAAAACACAATGTGTTCAATCATTCAGAAAATTCCCGACTCTCCTTTCCTAATGCACCTGTGTGGGGCACCAGCTGGCTATCATATAATTTCCCAGTCCTACCAAAAGCCAATATAAGAAAGAAAAATGAAGGCAAACCAGAACAGAAGAATCTGGTCTGAGTCAGGCCTGAAGAAGCTCACAATTACTTGAAAAGGAGTGGAAAAATTATCTGCTTTGTTGATTTAATGGACCAATAATTATTAATCTGGAATGGTGTTTGCACAGCAAAGTGTTCACAAAGGGAACATTTCTCATCCCTCTCCCTCTCTAAACCAGAATGGATCGGGACACTCTCCTGCAGACACTGCAGGAACAAAAATGGGATTCTCCTGTCCTGATCAGTCAAGAACATTTTATCTGTGGCAGGAGAAATAAAATGATTGCTGGAGTAAGTATCACAGAAACCAGGACTTAGGGGGCTTCACGATCACTCTTGTTTAGTACTAATTGTTTTAACTGATCCACTGGATCACTACAATCACTGGTAGAATGGGGAATTAAAGGGATGGTTGTGTCACTTGTTTGAGAGATACAAGGTATATATAGTTTTACCTCCTTGGTGTTCCAGGACAGGCACTGAGAATTTTGTACTGCTTAAATTAGAAACAGACAGACTGTGGTCTTTTTCCTCAGTTGCAAGGGTGATTAAATTCTGAGCTAATTAAACTGGATGGTAATTACTTTTCTTTTTTAATGTGCCCTCTAAAAATTGTACAATTGTAGCCATCAGACTGGTGAGTGCTTATAAAATACTTCTCTTTTTTGCTGTTGGTGGTCAGAGGGAACTCCTGGGGGCTCTGACCTTCATATCCACCGCTGCCCAGACACAATTCTGTCAGGAGCCAGATGTCCCTGGGCAGCAGAGAAGCACCAAGCACCAGACATCCAAGAACATAGAAACCCCCAGGAAACCTGGAGAGAAGAAAGCTCAGTGACCAAATAAAATTCTCCTGTTCGGCTGGTGAATCTGGAAACAGCAAGACAAGAATATTGTCTCCACAAGGAGGTGAGTACACAAGTCCTGGTGTGAAGTCAGTCATGGCTTCAACTCTGGCCCATATCACTACAGGGCTTATCTGGGATTATTGGGGTGGCACCACTGGCCTTCACACCCTGTGCCTGAAGCAAGGGAGGACCATGGCTTGCCCCTGTCCTCCTCCTTCCCATCTTTGAACCGACTGATGAGCACAGGGCTGGAGGGCAGAGGAGGAGGCTGCCAGCCACTTCCAGTGCATCACGCTCTCACCCCTCTGTCAGGGAAATGAGTAATACTGCTCTCACATTTTTCCCTGCTTATACCCCAATTTGCCCTTCCGCCATGAGCCATCCCAGGCCAATCCAGCCTTTCCTCAGGCAACACCACTCTGCAGTCAGCAGGAGCTTGAGTGGAAGCGGAGAAACAATCCAGGTTTGGGCTACAGCTGTGGGAAAAGTTCATCCTCATGAGAGTTTGGTTATAACCACATTTTCATATTAGCAAGATATTTAAAGCTTAAGAAAAAACATCTCTTTCCTGCTCAGCTCTGTTATCTCTGTGTTCTAGTCAAGGAGCGCTTGATAAAGGCTCAGTATTTTTCCAATAATTAAGTTGCTTTAATTAGTTGCGACAGCTAATTTAAATTAGCTCTAAGAATAGGTATAGCCCTCAAGAGAGCAAAGGACAATGAATGTAGAGTCTTCAGAATAATGTGAGGGAAAGCTCCGCTTTAGGAAAGACATTCAACCAGGTAGACCAAGGCATCATTGGATGCACAGCTGGTTACTTAAATCCATCTTCCTCTTTCTTTTCTTTCTTTTCTTTTCTTTTCTCTTTTCTTTTTCTTTTCTTTTCTTTTCTTTTCTTTTCTTTTCTTTTCTTTTCTTTTCTTTTCTTTTCTTTTCTTTTCTTTTCTTTTCTTTTCTTTTCTTTTCTTTTCTTTTCTTTTCTTTTCTTTTCTTTTCTTTTCTTTTCTTTTCTTCTCTTCTCTTCTCTTCTCTTCTCTTCTCTTCTCTTCCCTTCCCTTCCCTTCCCTTCCCTTCCCTTCCCTTCCCTTCCCTTCCCTTCCCTTCCCTTCCCTTCTCTCTTCTCTCCTCTCCTCTCCTCTCTTCTCTTCTCTTCTCTTCTCTTCTCTTCTCTTCTCTTCTCTTCTCTTCTCTTCTCTTCTCTTCTCTTCTCTTCTCTTCTCTCCTCTCCTCTCCTCTCCTCTCCTCTCCTCTCCTCTCCTCTCCTCTCCTCTCCTCTCCTCTCCTCTCCTCTCCTCTCCTCTCCTCTCCTCTCCTCTCCTCTCCTCTCCTCTCCTCTCCTCTCCTCTCCTCTTCTCTTCTCTTCTCTCCTCTCCTCTCCTCTCCTCTCCTCTCCTCTCCTCTCCTCTCCTCTCCTCTCCTCTCCTCTTCCTCTTCCTCTTCCTCTTCCTCTTCCTCTTCCTCTTCTCTTCTCTTCTCTTCTCTTCTCTTCTCTTCTCTTCTCTTCTCTTCTCTTCTCTTCTCTTCTCTTCTCTTCTCTTCTCTTCTCTTCTCTTCTCTTCTCTTCTCTTCTCTTCTCTTCTCTTCTCTTCTCTTCTCTTCTCTTCTCTTCTCTTCTCTTCTCTTCTCTTTTCTTTTCTTTTCTTTTCTTTTCTTTTCTTTTCTTTTCTTTTCTTTTCTTTTCTTTTCTTTTCTTTTCTTTTCTTTTCTTTTCTTTTCTTTTCTTTTCTTTTCTTTTCTTTTCTTTTCTTTTCTTTTCTTTTCTTTTCTTTTTCTTCCCTTCCCTTCCCTTCCCTTCCCTTCCCTTCCCTTCCCTTCCCTTCCCTTCCCTTCCCTTCCCTTCCCTTCCCTTCCCTTCCCTTCCCTTCCCTTCCCTTCCCTTCCCTTCCGACAGCGCCTGTTGATTCTTTCTGAAGTTACAGTCACAGATATTTTTTTTTTTCCCCATGAAGTGATCCCAGCTGGATTTTTGCCTGGACAAAACAGGCACTGTTGACAACCCTGTATTACCTTCATACAACACCCTGGCTGTGTCTTCCCAGTAATGGCATACTTCATTTCCCACACCTCTGAGACAGTCAGGCTATTAGCAGTTCTTTCCATTGCCACCTTGCTTTCACCACACTGAGGGACCACACCGTGTGAAAAATGAACACACTGATGGTACATAGCAGGGTTGGCTCTCCCAGCTTGTTAGTGCATGGAGCTGGGGTGGAAAATGAAATCAGAAGCCTACAAAGGAGAAGGAGATCCAGGACTAATGCTATAGATTACCTGGTTCCTGATTCAGAAATCAGCAAGGAGCTTCTCCAAGGAGGCAAGCTGGACTAGAGATGCAGAAAAAAATCAGACATATTTTCTTTCTCATTTGCACAAGCACAATTCTATCCACAAAGGAGGGGAATGGGAAAACAAGGTGTGAGTTTTGATCCGCTGTTGTGATTATTTTAGCAATACCTTTGCATTTTAAACTCCCTGATGTGTTTATCACTGAAGGAAGAACTTGCTCTGCAGAACCAGTAGGGCTGCCTGCAGATGCAGACAAATCTATAGAAAATATATTGAAACATGCCAGTAGGCTGTCCTGTGGAAGGATTTTGACACTAGATACAAAAAAAATAAACTGTTCACTGAAGAGTGAAATGTTCTAACTAACCAAAACGTGCTGGAGCCAGGAGAGAGTCCTTATCACTGGCACAGATGTACATATAACAGCTTTCTCCAAACCAAATAAAATACAGCTATTTTAGAAATAGCAGCAACTTCTCATCCTCGTACAAACAGCTGTGGTTGGCCATTGTTGGAAAGGCCAGAAGGTATTTGCTTTCCCCTGGCACTGACATGAATCCTTCAGCTGTGAAGCAAGATCCCAAGCCAGTGATTTGGACTTGTTGATGGTACGCTTCTTTTCTTTTTTCCCAGGAAACACCACTTTGAGCTTAACAAACATGTCAGCCTGTTGTAACAGAAGCATGGGTTCTGTGGGATATGCATATAAAACATAAACCAGCAGATTGAATTAAGTTTTGCAGATAAGCTGATCCACTTTCCTCTAGGGAGCACATCAGATCAGGGACATGAAAATACGCTTGCAAAAGTCTCCATGGGGTTAACCACCCTACATTCAAATAAGGGTGTTGCATTCTCCACTCTCCACCCTGTCAAATGTTGTAAATCCCTATCAGCCCTACATGAGATGCCTCACCACTTGAAAAACCCCAAAGAGCTGGCCAGCATCAATGCAAGGATGACATTTTTCAACACGTTTTTTCACTTCATCAATGTTCCAGGAAATCTGGATTTGTTTGGGGGTTTCTCTACTGTGATTTCTTTGGGTTTTTTAAGCTGTTATGTTTTAAAATGGTAATTTCTTGAGAAATCTAATTGCTGCTAAATACACCAGGAAGGCTTCTTCAAGCAAACAGTTAAACAATTACAATGGAATATATTAAAACAAGGCTTCTGCGATATGATGGGATTGATTTAAGAGGGTTCCAGGAAGCTGGAGCCTGCTGCTCTGTGACAAATGACTTCCCTGAGAAAACCCAGTAAGTGAAACATAATTACATAATGGAATTGGTCTTGAAATACCACTAGCTCCAAGGTTTGGAAATCGGCAGCCCCCAGTGACCTTGTACTTAAGATCTTTATTCATGATCTAGGAAAAGAAAAGGTAAACAGCAAAAAGGATAAACCAGTAGACAAGAAGAGGCTTCAACTGAAGCAGAGGCTGACAATGTCAGGTTTGTTTAGTCCATGGGGAACTCAAATGGAAAGAGATCTGATTAGGGAACTCAAGTGAGATGTTACAGGCTACACCAAAAACCAAGCCTGACAAGTCGTTTAAGGGCAGGACAGAATGGAAGGTTGTGGAATGGGAGAGCAAGGCAAGAAGAAGCAGAGGAAAACTTCAGCTTATTGGTGTGATTTAGGGTCACGTGAGAAGTACATGTAATGCCCACCTGAACCCAAGAGGTCTAGAAGCCCTTTGTTTCACAAACACAGCTGCACTCATACATTAGCCCAGATTACCAGGATCAGAAAACTGAGCAGTGCAAATTGTGCCTTCCCACCTGCTTCATCTTGAAAAATGACAGTGGTAATGGCACTCCACCATGAGCCGTCACCTGGGGCCACTGGTAATGCCAGTCAGCCCTCATAGTGGCAAGTAGGTAGGAATGTCTGCTTCTTTCCATGGGAACCAAAGTGTACTTGGGGCCCCAGAGAGTTTGGCTGTGGCTCCAGAAGGGATTGATTTCATTCATGAGTGAACATGAGGATGAGGAAATGTCAAGACCCTGTTCCCTGGGACACAGACAGCTGTGCCCAAAAGATGAGCGAAACCGGGGAGGCTATGTCATGGAAACCTTAGGCTTGAATTCCATAGCCAAAACTGAAAGGGTAACTATTGCATTTAATGCAACTACAAAATCTCTGTTCAGTGCTACATAACACCATGGGGTGTTCATCCCTTCCAGAGGGGACAGGGGCTGGGGCGAGAACCAGCCTTCCCCATGTAGAGCAGAATGAGTGGGGCAAGCACCAGCCTTCCCCATGTACAGCAGAATGAGTGGGGCAAGCACCAGCCTTCCCCATGTACAGCAGAATGAGTGGGGCAAGAACCAGCCTGCCCTATGTACAGCAGAATGAGAAAATGGTGAGAGATGCCACAACCTTCCCAAGCAGCAGCTTTCCATCCACATCACTCCCTCCCTGCACAAAAAGGCTGCTGGCAAAATGAAACCTAGACCAGAGTGAGCAATGCCCACGGTTTTGTCAGGGATTTTCCAGTGTCCCCCTTACTTGAGAGTGAAGAGAAGCTGCTGTCCCAGTTATAGCCTGTAGGAAAAATCCAAAGACGGGCAAATTTTGGCTTTTTCTGCACACTGCCAAGCCTTACAGCCACCCTGTATTCCCCGTGGAGCGAGAGTGTCACCTGGTGGTCACATTCCCCCACATTACCCACAAACTGACTTTTTATTACTATCTTTTTGCACGCTCAGTACAGTGGAAATGGCGGGGGAGCACTTTGTAGAAAGCAGTCCTGATTAACTAGATCAGTGACAAATGCTGGCTGCCATTATTCCTGTAAATCACTCTTCTGTGACGCCCCTCATCACGCAAGTAGCAGCAATTCACTGTCTTTGCAGCATGCCCGCTGCACGACCCTCCATACCCACATTGTTATGCTCCTGGGAGTGGGAAGGAAAGAACAAGGAGCTGTTTTAACTTACTGAAAACATGTATTATTTTTTTCCTGACTGCTTAAAAAAAAAAAATAATAATAATAATCAGGGTTTCCTATGCAGGCAGAGATAAAACAGGCCTGTTTCCTATCAGCTACCAGATGTGAATCCCTAGAGCTGCTTAGGGCCACATGTGCCTTGGAAAAAAATGTTGTTACTATCCTTCTGTCTGTCTCTGAGACATTCTGTGCCTCGGCAGGACACGGCTTCTGTAACTCCCTGCACTCCGCAAACCCTGTGAATAATAGATGTGCTCTGAGGCAGAACTTCTGCCAGCGGTGCTCATCACATCACTGACTCGTCTAGCAAGCTGAATTTTTGGTGCAGAGGGCTCTGTGTGAGAGATTAACAGAAAAACAAGCCCACGCAGAGCGCTGAACCTGGGACGGCATGTTTTCATGGGATTCAGATCTTGCTGCTGAGTGACTTTGGTACAGCTGGAGCGTGAGTGCTTCATTAGAGATCAGAGACTGAGGGGTTTTCTGTTGCCTTACTTCTGACAAACGTAAATTCCTGCTGGAAGTTTTTCTGCAGCTGGGCCACTGTCTCTCTCCTGGGTGGGGACTTTGCTGCCTAAGAGCAGCTGTACTCAAACTGCTGCCTTTCCCTCTTTGAGACTTTTTATTTATTTTTTTTTTCCCAGCTGCTCCCTTTCCAAAAATTCACAGGAACTTACAGTCTCAGACATCAGCACCTCTCTGCAGGTTTGGTAGGAGCTGCCTAACCTGCTCAGCAGTCACTAGTCTGGGCAGTGAAGGATGCACACGCAGTGGGGTAGGCACATGTGTGATAGCACGAGCTGTGCTTAGGAAAACAGACTACGAAGTCTGGGCTGAATGAAACAAAATCCAGCTCTCCATAGCTGTTTGTTCTGCAACAAAGTGATGACAGCAAAGATGAAGCAATCCTACAGCAACTGCCATGGAGGACAAGCTGCTGGGGTTGGCTTCTCCATGTGCCAGGCTCACCTTCCTGGGCACCAGAACTGTGCTCAGAGAGCGTGCAGGCACCACCGTGCACCAACACAGGCAGAAAACAAAGAAAAGTTGACTTTAAGTGAGCACCACAATCAATTTTAATGAAGACTGGGATCTGCAGGTGTCACCTGCACAGATTCTCTGCTTTTTTTACCCAAGAGACCCTTGAGATACAGAAATGTGATACTATGTGATGCATTTCTGATCTATCCTGGAAGGTTCATCTGGTGAAGAAAGTGAAGAATCACTAGCACCCTTCCCTCCAGCAAGTTTTTTCTCCTGTCCTGCTCCAAGGGTCGCATCCCTGACACAATGGCAGAGGCTGTAGAAGAAAGGTAAATGAGGGGAGAGAGATGGTAGGCAGAGTGCTCCATCATGGGAAACAAGGACTAAGAATATGGTCATTCAAATTCAACAATGTAAGAGTGTGAGATGGAAAGAAAAAGAGCTTTGAGGGACAAAGGCTTCATTCTTTCTTGTTCCGCCTTGAGATCTGCCCGCAGATGGCAGAGGAGCATTAATATTCTTGCCCATTCTTCTCCAGAGATATGGAGCTCGCCCTCAGGCTGCTCTCTTCCCCTCCTGGTTTGCAATCAAGCAGCTGGAGTGAGGAAAACATGGCCAACCTCCTAACCACCACCAAGTCCCATGCAGCTGAGCTGGACCGGGTTTTGCCACTGGTTCAAAGATCTGCTTACACAGAAGAGCAGAGCAATGGTGATCCACAGTGGTGCAATGGTCATTGTCACATCAACGCAATGCTGAGGGTTGGCCTCTTATTGTGACACACAGGGATTTTTCTGGTTTAGCTTATGTCATGCTGAAATGAGTTTAAAACAAGTGGGGGAAAAAAACATGTGTCACTTTTATTCCACAACAAAAACGACCACACAGGCCACCAGCCTAGTGGAAGGACTGAATTAAATTTACCGGTAACTGCTAAAACATTTCTGCCCAGAATCTCCCAGTGGGGGCTTGTACCGTGTTTTGTGAGGTCTGTGCAGGACTAGGAGAAGTGGCACAACCAGGACCTGTTTTGGCATCCATGTCACCTGGTTCTGTCACAGCGCCAGCACTGCACACACAGACAGGGAGATGCTACCACCCTTCTCCAACCCAACACCTCCCAGGCCAAAGCTGCCCTCAGAGCTTCTTCTCAGGGCCATGGTGCTGCTTCTGGGAAAACACGTGGCCACCAGGTATGTTCCTGCATGGTGGCTGGAGCTACGCAATGTCTTCTGCAGCACAGAAATGGTTACAGACATGGCAGTACCAGCTTACTCTGTTTGAAATATACTACGTGGTTCAAATGTAAAGCCATAGGTTTAATACAGGACTGGAAAACACCATCCAGAACTGAATTTATTTTCTAGTTTTCCTGTGGTGAAAAAGAACAAAAGGAGGAAGAAAATAAGAGCACTCCCAGATCATAGAAGGTAAAAGGATGGGAAGAAAGCAAATTAACATTAAAAAAGAATCAGAAATAGAATGTACATGGACACTAAATAGCAGGGCTGCCTAAAGACCAGCAGGGTATGTCCCTTTCATCTGCCAGTCTACATTCAATAGTTATAACATCCATGGGGAAAAAAATTCTCAAGTACTCGACAGCCCGGAGAGACAACGTGCTTAGTGTTTGGTGACACCCAAGTTCCCACCAGAGGAGGATGGCAATGCAAACTGGTCCCCTGAAAGGAGCAATTACTTCTGTGTTGGGAGATGTTAATGCACCCTGAGACAAGGGACCACAGAAATGTCACACTGACAAAAGTGTCTTGACATAGCAGACTTAGAGCTTTCAGGGAAACTATTTTGACAAAATGTCCTGTAAGCATTTGCTCTGTACCACTAGAGAACTGTCATAATTCAGAAAAAAACAACGCTGAGACAAGTAGAAGACCAGGTCATAGGAAAGAAGCCAGGTTTTGAATTTACACAAAAACTGAGCAGAATTTCATAATCAAACTGTTCCCATTGTACACTTACATACAAGATAAAAAACTGGGTCCCAGGTACAGCCTGTGCAGTACAACCCAACATTCTTCCTTTGAAAACTGATGTAATATTTAGAAAGGTTTTCAAACCCAATGCTGAACTCACACCCGCAAGTACCTGTAGGTCTGTGAGCAGAGCAGATGCTCTCACAAGCCAAAGTGACTAAGGCCAGCTGCATGCCGGGACTGTGTGCATCAGGATCTGTTTGTAAAAGCCCTCTCCCACTTTTCTTGTGTCCAGATTTCATGCACATCATTTTTTTGTGCTTTTTTTTTTTTCAATGGATCCCATACATTCTGCTTCTCCAAGAGTTAGAAGGAGCTCGGGTGGCAAGAAGTATGTCACAGTCTGTCTGGACAGACCTGGTATGAGCAAGACACAAAAGCAAGACACAGATACACACCTTTCTGTTTCCCATATCTCATCTGGAGGAGGGATTCACATGGATCACCTTTCCTTTTGCTTCTTCCTCCACCCTGAACAGCACACACCACACAGTGACATTTCAGGACTGTGCTGAGAGGGCAGCAGCCAGGGAGAGCTTGGGGCTGCCTCAGGAAGGGCCCAAAAAACACTTTGGCATTGGCCAGAGCCAAAAAAAATAAGGTTTTTACATGCACAGATGCAGCCACTTTAATAGCTCATCTCTCCTAAATGACTGCACATGCTATTAGCAGAAACATGTAAAAATGGAATTGCAAAATGAATTATGGATATTCTTCCTCATCAGCGGGGTTATGAGTCCCGTGAGTTGGTGGCTATTCTGTCAGGCAGGGCAGAGAAAGAGGCTGGGCTTCTGCAGGACATCATGGTCCTTGTTTTGTGGGCAAGGAACAAGCACAGCAACACCATGACACACTGTAAAATCATTTGCATTCATTTTCATGAACATGAGATCTCTGCAGACCCCTGGAACTTGTACACTGTATTAAGAAGCTACCAACAGCTGTAAGCCTCTTGCAGCATAAAAAGGTATAATTTCAGTGAAATACTAATTGCAGAGCAAATCCTACTAGGGCTCCTTAGGGATGAGAGAACTGCTGTGGGGAGGACTGCACATGTGGTTCATTTGCATCAGTTGCCATTATTATTCCTCCAGGTTCTCTTTTTTTTCCTTCGGCATTAATTAAAGCTCACGCTGTGACAATCATGGGGCAGAGAGGGAGTGGTGGTGAGGCACACTGAGTGACTGGCAGACATTTCATCAGGTTTAACTTATTCCACTACATCTTATTTTTTCCTAATTTCTTATTTTTTTCCTAATTTCCTTATTTTTCTCCTAAAAATCTAAGAAGGATATGCTCAGGAATAAACTGCACCTAGGCATGAAAACCCGACGGAAACAAATTCCTGCTTCCTCTCCATAAATAACTCTGTTGATCGCCTCCACAGACAATGCACAAACAGCTGTGGATATCCAGAGCTTTCCCTCATGTTTGGGAAGCTCCCAAACAGGAGTCATACTCCTGACTGCTTACTCTGTGCAGATTTTGTAGTTACATCCAAGGGGAAACAATGCCTCCAAATTGTTCGGGGCTTCGAACAGGTTACCACAGGTCTCATGTCAGCAGCTGGGGAGATAGCCTTTGATTTCAGAACTGATTTCACTCCAGAAAAAAAAATAAAAAAACAAAACCAAACAGGGTTTTATTTAACACCCTCCTCTCCAGGAGAGTCAATTGTCAATTGAAAATGTGGTGAACTAGCAGAAGTGTGAAATCTATTATAGTAGTACCACTGAAGCCCCGCAGGTTTCTACTCAAGTCTGATGAGGAACAGCTGAGGGAACTGGGGCTGTTTAGCCTGGAGAAAAGGAGTCTGGGGGAAGACCTCATCGCTGTCTACAACTACCTGAAAGGAGGTTGTAGCATGGAGGGTGTTGGTCTCTTCTCCCAAGTAGCAAGTGGTAGGATAAGAGGAAATGGCCTCAAGTTGAAGGAAGGGAGGTTTAGATTGGATATTAGGAAAAGGTTTTTCACAGAAAGGATTGTCAGGTGCTGGAACTGGCTGCCCAGGGAAGTGGTGGAGTCACCATCCCTAGAAGTGTTTAAAAGACATGTAGATGAAGTTCTTAGGGACATGGTTTAGTGTCAGTGTTGGGTTAACAGTTGGACCCAATGATACTGAGGGTCTCTTCCAAGCTAAATGATTCTATGATTCTTGAGAAAGGATTTCAAGGGCAGACCTGTAGGCTCCGTGTACCTAAGCCAGACAGGTTACTGGGATCCAAGGAAGAACTGGCTAGGCCTTCTCCCTAGCAACACTCACAGACATCCCTCTAGCAGGCTGAAGCACAGCACCACTGGTTTGTGATCCTCCTCTTCCCAGACACAGCTCCAAAAGTCCCACCAGACTGCTGCAAGAGAAATAAGTACATGTGGGTCATTGCAAAGCCACCCATCTGCTTGTGGGGCCAGTCCATTGCCCCTGCGTGTATGGACTCTGCAGGAAGAGAAGCACACAGAGCTGTAGGGGAAACTATCTCGCATGATGGTGACACAGCATGAAGAAAACCGTAGAGAGTAAGTATGAAAATTAATACACAATTCAGAGCCCTCCTGACTGGTCTGGGTCTTGCTTCCAACAATCTCAAACTTGTTACACAAGCGTTTAGATAAAGTTCTTAGGGACACGGTTTAGCAGTGGACTTGGCAGTGTTAGGTTAACCGTTGGACTCAAAAATTTTAAAGGTCATTTGCAACCTAACACATTCTAGATTCTATGGAGGATGCTGGGCAGAGGGGCAGCAGGTGTTGCTGTGGTGGGCAAGGCTGCACATGAGGGGCTCTGTCACTCCCATGTCACAGGACCACCACCTGGCAAAGCGGAGGTGACAGTGCCCTGGGGCAGGATCAACAGGAGTAGCCTCCCATGTCCACTTCTAGAGCTGGCCTGGGGGCAGCCCCAGGACATTTGAGAGGAAGTACTTGAGGAGCCGTTGGAATCACTTGGTGGGGGCTGAAAGAAGAAGAACTGGATGAGGCTGCTGGAGGTTCTCTGCTGCAAGGCCAGCTCCAAGCAGGGCCACCTTCCAAGCTCATTTGATGGACAGAAATTGTTTCCAGCTGGAGAGCAGTGGCAAGACCAATGGAAAGACTTCTTGAGGAGCACTACTGAGCTCACCATTCTCATCCCCTGCGGATCAAGGAGCAGCAACCGTAAGAACCAGGTTGCAGAGTGGTTGCGAGGAGGCCCAGTGCTTTGAAGCACACACTGGTGTCCTGACAGGCACAGGAAGGATCCTTGCCCCCAAGGTCAATCAGGCCAGGGCCATTTGGGCACTCTCATAAGGCCCTGAGATGGCTCCAAGTTAATGGAGAATACATATTCAGGATCTGATGAGGAAGCCTGGTAAAATGGTAATAACGGAGAAATAGAAGGTTGAGGAACTCAAGAGCTGAGGCACACAAGTGAGAACACCATCACTGAAGAGCTCAGTCCTTCCGGGAAGATCTACGAGCCTGGTGGTTTTGCCTGTGTATCAGAGATTCATGCGGACACAGTATAACACACTGGTTTGATCTTTGCCTGCAGCAGAACAAGAATTTCAAGGGTGTTTGATAAGGTGCTTTTAAGAGTTTCACAGGCCTATGTTGTCTGAAGACAAAGGTTCTACTTCTGAAGCACACAAGGCTGACTTTCTCCTAGCAGCCCTCTGGACAGGACCAGCCCAGGCAAGGGAACTGGTCTCTAGCCTCACTCTGCATGATGATCCATCAGAATCATGGCTGGAGATGTGAGAGGGCCTGTAGCTTCACATGGAGCTGGTACCAGAACGTTGAGATTCTTTAATGGAAAAGACGTGGGCTGAAGCTTCCTCCACCCATTTCAGCTTTGCAGACGGATTCATGATGAGCATGTGCTAGAGGACTGGTTTTCACCGTTTCTTTTAGTAATTTAAAAGGAAAAGAAAAGAAGTTCCTTTGCAGTTGAAGATCCTCCTCCATAATTTAATGCCACCACCATTCCCAGGTGGTTTCAGCCATGCCCAGGGCATGGCCACCAAGGGCAGGGACAGCCCCCCCAGCCTCCTCTGCACAGGGACAGCCTCGGGGCCAGCAGCACCCCAAAGGCTTCCTCCAAAGAGTGCTGGGTGGAGCAGCAGTGGGCGGGGTGGGACACTGGGGCCCCATGTCACCTCCATGTCACAATGCAACCATCGGGCAATGCTGAGGTCACAAGGCCCCGGGACAGTATAAAAGGGAGCAGCGTTGCAGCGTTGCGTGTCTGCTGCCAGAGCTGTCCTGGAGGCAGCCTGAAGACATCCGAGAAGAAGTCCTTGAAAATGCAGTGGAATCACTTGTCTGGGGCGGAAAAAGGAAGATGTGGATAAGGCAGCTGGAGTTTGTCCGCTGCAAGGTCAGCTCTCAGCAGGGCCACCTTCCAAGCTCTTTGATGGGCAAACATCCTTTTCAGCTAGATAGCAGAAGCAAAAGCAGGGGAATGGCTTCTTGAGGAGCACTGCAGAGCTCGCCATCCTCATGGAGTGGGGAGCCAGGGTCAGGAGCTGTAAAAAGTGGAATGCAGAGTGGTTTCAAGTGTGCCCAGTGCTCTCCCACCTGTCGGAAGGTAAATGCCTCCTTCCTACAAGGTGAGAGAGCAAATGCCTGGGCTGAGCCAGGGTTCTGGGTATTAACTGGAGATTTCTTCATCATGTGATTCTAGTGAATGGAGGAGGTAGGAAGAGAGGAGAGGAGAGGAGAGGAGAGGAGAGGAGAGGAGAGGAGAGGAGAGGAGAGGAGAGGAGAGGAGAGGAGAGGAGAGGAGAGGAGAGGAGAGGAGAGGAGAGGAGAGGAGAGGAGAGGAGAGGAGAGGAGAGGAGAGGAGAGGAGGAAGAGAGGAGGAAGAGAGGAGACGAGAGGAGGAAGAGAGGAGACGAGACGAGACGAGACGAGACGAGACGAGACGAGACGAGACGAGACGAGACGAGAAGAGAAGAGAAGAGAAGAGAAGAGAAGAGAAGAGAAGAGAAGAGAAGAGAAGAGAAGAGGAGTTCAGAGAAGACATGAGGAAGAAATTTCTTACAATGAGGGTGGAGAAAGACTTGAACAGGTTGCCCAGAGAGGTGGCAGATGCCCCAGCACTGGAGACATTCAAGGCCAAGATGGACAGGGCCCTGAGCAACCTGACCTAGTTGAGGATGTCCATGCTCATTGCAGCGGGGTTAGACTAGATGGTCCCTTTCAACCCAAACTATTCTATCATTCTATCCTTCTCCTGGAGGCATGATCAGCCTGTGGGCCAAGGAGTCAGGTTTTGCTCACATGCTCAGGGAACAGCCGATCGCCAGTGTTGGGGTCAGGAAGGAATTTTCCCCCAGGGCAGATTGGCCCTGGACCCTGGGGTTTTTTTGCCTTCCTCTGCAGCATTGAGCATGACCTCTTGTCAGAGCTCCTCTGGGCCCTTCGGCTCCGTTCATGCCCACTGCTCTTGCCCTCCAAGGCAGCACTTGTGCCCTGACTCTCTCGGGCTCTCTTGCCCAGGGCAAGTTTGCAGCAGGAGCCAGCTCTGCTCTTCCCTGGGCTCCATTTCCCCAGGCGTTCTTGCTTCTACAGAACAACTCATGCTTGGAAGGGATCCAGGCTCATTGCACCATCTGCAGCTGCCACTTGTCTGCTCTCCCTGCATGCAACACAAGCACTGGGCAGGCAGGATAGTGCTGCTGCTTCTTCCTCCTCTTCCTCTTCTTCATCTTCTTCCTCTTCTTCTTCTTCTTCCTCTTCTTCTTCTTCTTCCTCTTCTTCTTCCTCATCTTCTTCTCCTTCTTCTTCTCACACAACAGAACACCAAACATACATCACACAAAACACACTACACACAGCAGAGAACAGAACAGAACACACCACACAACACAGAACATACACCACACAACACACCACACTATACACCAGAGCACATAAAACACCACACACCACAGCACAGAAAACACATAAAGGAACACAACACAATTCACATAACACCACTCAATACCAAATATAGCACTACACAAAACACCTCACCACACGCCACAGCACACAACACAGTACACAACACAAAGCAGCACAAAGCACCTCACACACCACAACATAGCACACCACAGCAAACATACAATACACCACACACCACCACACAATACACAACACAGCACACGACACCAAGCACCACATCATGCCACACACCACACCCGACTCAAAAACACCAGGATGCACACCATTCAACACACAACCCAACAAACTGAATACAGCACTAAACACAACTGCACATGAGACACCACACAGCACACAACACAGCACAGCACACAACAAACAGCACAACATAATACACCACATACCACACCACACACAAGGAAAACCATACCACACCACACAGCACGCAACACAAACCCAACCACACACCGCACCTCACACCACACACCACCACACAACTCCAAACACATCACACACCACACAACACGACACACAACACACCACACAACACACCACAGCACACATCAAACCACAAGACACAGAACACACCACATAACAGACCACAACACAGCTGACACACAACACACCTCACAGGACACAACTCAACACACCACACAGGACAGGACAGACAACACACCACACAACACACAACACATACCACACAACACTCCAGCTACACTGGAGAATTCATCAGCCTGCTCCTGGCTACACGTGGACATTGTGTTAAAGCTTGTGGGCTTTGGCTCTGAAATAGAGTTGGAAAAATGAAATAACACAACACACAATGGAAGATGGGTCACAACACACAAGATGCAAGACACCACACAATGCAACACAAAACGTAACCACACAGCACACATCACAGCACACTACACAACACACCACTCAACACACACCACACACACTAAAATACAACACACCACATAACACAACATACAACACACAACTCCAATCCATACAACACAATGCAGCACATCACACACCAGAACACTCACCACAACATTCAACAGAGCACACACATCACCACGCAAGAAACCACACGACATGCCACATCACAACTCAATACACACAAAAAACCCGCAACACACCACATAAGATAACACACACCACACATCACACACTGCCTCACACACCATACCACACACACCACACTACATAACATGCCACAAGACAAATCCACACCACACCACACAACACAACACAGACCATGCCATACCTCACCCACCACAACATACACAAAACAGAAAACATTCCACACAGCACAGACACGCACCACGCAACACACACCACACAATGCACGATACGACCCACAACATGCCACTCACCAGACAACACAACACAGCACACACCACAATGATAATAAAATATAAAAAAAGAAAAAAATTAAAAAAGAAAGATAAAAAATAAATAAATAAAAAAAAAATCCTGCTTCCACCTGTTTAATTCGTGATATGTGTCTGTGAAATAGGTTTTGGATCTAAATTGTCTCTGGCATTTCAGTCAAATAGTCACACCTTTATTGGACTCGTGAGTGTACGGCATAGAACAGTGCACTACTGCACAGCATTGTTGTGTGACAAGTTGTGCATGACGAGCTCTGAGGAGAACCGCTCCAGGAGAGCCGCTCTCTGCAGGGCAGGGCCCAGGCCCGTCCAGGAGATGGGGCAGAGACAGGCACACACACCTACAACATGGCTCAGGCAGGACCGCAGGCCCCAGGCTGAGCTGAGTCACGTCCCCTGGGCCCTTGGCGAGAGATGGTGGGGGTGAGGGTCCCAGGGGAGGCCGGTCCCAGCCACTGAGGCCTGTGAGCAGCCCCAGGACCCTGGCAGAAGTAGACTGGCACTGCTCATGTGCTCTCCTGTACACATGCATGGTTGGCAACTTTGGAGACTGAGTATTGGGCCAGATGGACCTTCTCTCTGATCAGTACTCTTGTTCTCAGGCTCTTTTGTTTAAGTACATTGTCTTCCAAGGGAAAGAGCTCAAGCATTTCTAGAAATGAGCACAACAAGAAAAAAAAAATCTCCATGGAGATGAACAGTTATTGCTCACCTGAAAAGGATTTGCAATCATTTAGCTCAGCAGCATGTCCTGCTTCAGACTGAGGGCTTGATCTGTGAGCCTGGCTAGTGTGAGGGATGTGGGGATTTGCCATCCACTGGAAACCCAGCTGAACCAGTTGAACAGAGACAACTTTCCAAAACCACTCCTCACACTTACTTTTTGCACATTGGTGCAGATTATGGCCATCCTGAGTGCCATCACTCAGGTCCTGCAGGCAGGTCCTGCTTGACTATCCTGATACCCTTCTATGACAAGTTGATCCACTTATTGGATAAAGGAAGGCTGTGGATGTTGCCTGCCTAGACTTCAGTAAAGCCTTTGACGCTGTTTCCCTCAGCATTCTCCTGGAGAAGCTGGCAGCTCATGGCCTGGATGGCTGTACTCTTAGCTGGCTGTAGAACTAGCTGGATGGCCAGGCCCAAAGAGTTGCGGTGACTGGAGCCAAATGCAGTCGGCAGCCGGTCACAAGTGGTGTTCCCCAGGGCTCAGTATTGGGGCCAGTTCTGTTTAATCTCTTTATCAGTTATCTAGACAAGGGGACCAAGTGCACCCTCAGGAATTTTGCAGATGACACCAAGCTGGGTGGAAGTGTTGACCTGCTGGAGGGTAGGAAGGCCATACAGGGGGATCTGGAGCGACTGCATCATTGGCCTGAGGCCAGTTGTATGAGGTTTAACAAGGTCAAGTGCTGGTTCCTGCGTTTGGGTCAGAACCACCCCAGGCCATGCTACAGGCTTGGGGAAGACTGGCTGGAAAGCTGCCTCCAGGAAAAGGACCAGGGGGTGTTCATTGACTGCCAGCTGAACATGATTGAGCAGTGTGCCCAGGTGGCCAAAAAGGCCAAGAGCATCCTGGCTAGTATGAGGAATAGTGTGGCCAGCAGGACTAGAGAAGTGATTGTGCCAGTGTACTCTGTGCTGGTGAGGCCTCATCTCCAACCTCGTGTTCAGTTTTGGGCCCT
Source organism: Patagioenas fasciata (assembly GCF_037038585.1). Taxonomy (NCBI): domain Eukaryota; kingdom Metazoa; phylum Chordata; class Aves; order Columbiformes; family Columbidae; genus Patagioenas; species Patagioenas fasciata. Next base: position 124,474,435 of record NC_092521.1, on the reverse strand, counting down.
TCACTACAGGAAAGACACTGAGGTACTGGAGAGAGTTCAGAGGAGGTCAGTGAAGCTGGTGAAGGGACTGGAGCACAAGTCTGATGAGAAGCACTTGAGGGAGCTGGAGCTGTTTAGCCTGGAGAAAAGGAGTCTGAGGGAAGACCCCATCGCTGTCTACAACTACCTGAAAGGAGGTTGCAGCAGGGAGGGTGTTGGTCTCTTCTCCTTAGCAGCAAGTGATACAACAAGAGGAAATGGCCTCATGTTGCACCGGGGGAGGTTTAGATTGGATATTAGGAAAAAATTTGTCATGGAAAGGGTTGTCAGGCACTGGAACAGGCTGCCCAGGGAAGTGGGGGAGTCACCATCCCTGGAGGTGTTTAAAAGACGCATAGACAAGGTTCTTAGGGATATGGTTTAATGCTAGTGTTAGATTAGGGGCTTCAAGAGTGCAAATTGACTGACTCAGTTAAATTAAAAATTAATCTAAATGCCATAAATCTCAATAGCATTTGAATTAGCATTATGCTATATTTGGAATAGGTAAAACCAGCTTACACCACTCACACCAAAACTGCAGTCCTGGAAATACTGACTACTTCTCTTTGGTCATTGAACAGGCTTGGTATTCAGTGCAAAGTATAAAAAATTGAAACTTCAACACATGTAATTTGAAAACACCTTTTTGAGTGATTAAGTACTTAGAATTGAAAGTGGCAGTGTTTTAAATTAATTCTTGTCCCAAAAGTTTAACTGTAATTTTGCTAACCAAGGTTTTCACGTGCATAAACCCAGCTATGAGATCAGGGACTCAGTCTCCTCATTTGTCAATCATCTGACTTCGTAACGTTTAAAGTCTTGATTTGAATAGCATGAAAAAGAAGACAAGCTTAAGAGTTTCCCCTTGTTCAAAATATACATGGGTTTTGAGCGAAAAATCATCAAAATAGTTGTTGAAACTCAGTGTCAAGAAAAAAATGGCATTTTTATGTGCAGAATGTCCAAAGTTTCAGTAATGGAAAAGTGTTATGAAAGGCTGTGTAGGCATTTCTTTTTTAGAAGGTTGTTTTGAGAGGAAAATGTTAACAATTCCTACATACTTGATTCCAATTCCTACATAAGATTTCTTCCATTCAGAAGGAAATGCCAACCTCAGCTCACGAGGCAGAGGTCACAGCAAACCCAAATGGGCAGTTCAGCACACACCAATGCCTTCTGGCAGGTTTGGTCTCTGGGGCTGGCTGATTTTGGGGTACACAAAGCTGTGAGCTTTAGTCAAAAGCTGGGGGCCCTCCAGAAGCCTCTCCTGTGGTATCCCCACCATCCCACAGCCATCTCTGCCTGTTTTCTTGAAAGTAGCAGAAACTTGGTTATCTCTGAAGGCTCTTGCTTTCTGTCACCTCTGATTGAAATTAGCCAGCGGTTCAGCAGCTGCTGGAGGAGCAGCGAGACAAACTTCTCCTTGCAGAGTTTGCATTTCCTCAGGGAAAGGGGACTAAAAGCAGATACCAGAAGCAGATTTTAAAAATATATGTTCAGCTGCTCGCTGTCTTAAGGAGCAAGATTGAGGGAGTATTGCTGTATAATCCTATGACCCGTGTAACAAGTGAACATGATGGTTCCCTCTTGCCCTAAAATATTTATTCTTACATAAGAAGAAGAAAAACCAAACCAAAACAAAACATCAACCCCAAAACAAACAACAAAACTAAAAATAGAAAACTGCTTGTCAGGAAGGATCAGACTCACATTTATCACTTTGTGTGTTTTATGATGAATCTGACTTTGCCCACACTTGCATTGGGAAAACTAAAGCAGGGATTCAAATGAAGCACTGCACATGCAATCAAAGGAAGGAGGCTGCTTATTAGCTCTCCTGCTTGCTGCTTTCCCTTCCATGGGCGAAGATGTGCGCAGAGAGGCTGGGCGCTGTGCTGCCAGGGATCCTGTGCTGAATCCTGCGTGGGCTGCCTCTGCTCAGGATGCCAATGGGGGCTTTTATATGTACACACACACATGTACATATATGCACATATTACTTCAGCAGCTTATTGCTTCTTCGCACTGGTGAGACCCCACCTGGAGTGCTGCGTCCAGCTCTGGGGCCCTCAGTACCAGAAAGACATGGACCTGTTGGAGAGGGGCCACAGGAGGCCACAAAAATGATCAGAGTGCTGGAACAGCTCTGGTGTGAGAAAAGGATGAGAGAGCTGGGGTTGTTCAGCCTGCAGAAGAGAAGGCTCTGGGGAGACCTTATTGTGGCCTTTCAGTACTTAAAAGGGGCCTATAAGAAAGATGAGGACAGACCTTTTAGCAGAGCCTGTTGTGACAAAACAAGGGGTAATGGTTTTAAACTAAAGTGAAGATTCAGGCTAGACATGAGAAATGTTTTACATGAAGGTGGTAAAAGACTGGCCCAGGTTGCCCAGAGAGGTGGTGGATGCCCCATCCCTGGAGACATTCAAGGCCAGGCTGGACGGGGCTCTGAGCAACCTGATCTAGTTGAAGATGTCCCTGCTCATGGCAGGGAGGTTGGACCAGATGACCTTTGAAGGTCCCTTTCAACCCAAAATATTCTACAATTCTATACTTAGGGGTAGCCAGTGATAAGGCCTCCTCCTGTCTCATTTGTGCATCACTTATGCCAGGGAAGGAGAGGAACTGCCTGTGCACCTGGCTCTGCAGTTCCACCTGCCCACACACCCGCATCTTCCAACCTTTTACTCTTGCGTGTGCCCAGTTTGCTCTGAGCACTCCCGGCTGGGGCAGGCTGAACTGCTTTACTACTCTAAAATTCTTTCGCTAATCTAAAATTCACGACTGCTTACATTCCTCTCAGAGGCAACCATGACACTCACAAGCAAAATGCATTGCATTATTATTTATTTATAATGATTACATTATTATTAATTTAGCGGGGGGTCTCTGATTCTCCCCGTGCTGGCGGAAAGGGCGCCCGGCTCCCAATCCCAGTCGTGAAGAACGCACCTTGCTTACGTCACGACCCCGTGTGACGTACTGCTGACATAATTCCCACCGCTGCCACGCCACAGCGTGGCAACATTCGAGCCCTCACGGAGCGGCGGAAGTAGCGGAGTGGAGGGCGTGGCGCTCAAGCGATCCGCCAATGGCGAGCGGCTCCGCTCGAAGGCCCCGCCCAGGCGGCCGCCCGCGGGAGGGAGCGTTAAAGCGGCGGCGCAGCGGGGCCGATGGAGCCGGGTGGTGGGACGGAGGCGGAGGATGGCGGCTGCTTCCTGTACTACGCGTACGGCAGCAACCTGCTGCGGGAGAGGCTGCTGCTGAGCAGCCCCTCGGCGGCGCTCTGCGCCGTGGCGCGCCTGCAGGTGCGTGCGGGGGAGCCCGGGGTGGCGATGCCGCGGGTGGGAGGGGGCAGCCTGTGGGAGTCCGCTTGGCCCGGTGGAGCCGTGTGTGGGCCTGGTTCTGCTGCCCCAGCCCCGCTGACCGCTCCCTCCTACCGTTAGTGGGGCGGCCGCGGCACGGTTCGCGCGGGGGGAGGTCCCAATCATCCTTGGTGCCGCGGCATGGGGACAGTCGGGGCCTGCCCTCAGCCAAAAATCCCCAAACAAGTTATAATAGTCCCACCTATGTGGGGTTTATCTTACTGGGTTTAACCAAGTTTGTAAGGCTGTAAATTGAGATGCATGAAGAGTTGTGAACCCAAAAGTGTAAGTAGCAGGTGCTTAGTTGGGTTTATGGAACAAGTTTCTGGCAGTTTTGAAAGGATGATGCTTCATTAAAAATCAAATCTAAATCCCTCCTTCCCCTCTGTGACAGTGGTTACAAGTGAGAAGCCCTCCCTGCACCATTTGTCAGGTGGGATGGAAGCTTTCACCCCGTGCCACACAACTGCAGTGGGCACCTTCCTGCGCCCAGCGGTTCTGCCCACACCTGAGGTTCTTAAATGTTTGTATATCAATTTGGCTTTGATGTCGACTTGGAAATATGAGCTCGTGGTCATCAAGCTGTTGATGTACACTTCTGTGCAACTGGAAGGATCCTTGGAAGAGCAGAGCATTGATTTATACCACTTAAGGATGACTTGAAGGTTCTCTTGGGGTAACTGACAGGAAATAATCTACGTTAGAGGGTATGAGGGAGTTCTAAAACCTTGTAATTAATAAACTGCCTGTAGTCAGGTGGTTGGTGTCCCTTGGAACCATCAACCTGGCAACTGAGGCCTGCTCATGTAAAGTGTGAGGCACTTACAGATGCTGCTGAGGAGCTGGGCTTGCTGAGAGCCCAGCACCTTGCAGGATCAGACCTCAGAGGTGAGAAGGGCAGTAGTATTGCATGCTTACCTATGAATAAAAGAAAGCCTTCTGCATCAGCACCCCCCTTTTGGGTTTCAGGTAGATTTTTCAGGTTAGGCAGTAAGTGTTTTTGGCTGTGCTGCAGGTTGGCTGTTGAACAGCTGTCAGTCAGGCGCCAGCTTTTCTAGGCGGCCTTTGACCGATTGCTGTGCTCCCTGCTAACACCGGGTGGCTTCCCTCCTTTGCTTCAAGCTGGGAGATCACTGATCATTGGGAAGGAGGAAGCACACTGAGGTTGGAGCTGATTCTGTTGATTGCTCTATGGTAGTACCACGTGTGCTTAAAAAAAAAAAAAAAAAAAAGGAAAAATAGTCTATAAACAAAGTATTTTAAATGCTAAACTGCAATATTACATTTAATTATCTCTTCTTATTTTTTAAAGCTCTGTTAATCTTCAATCAAAAGTTGTAAGAAATGGGATGTGTAACAATCACAGAAAGGGTATTACACTGCTACTTAGAGGAAGGGCCAAAGACCACGCTCTTGATCCAAGACCGTATCTAGCACGTTCCCTTCTCCCTGCCATGCTGGCTGTGGTTGCCCGCATGGCCTAACAGAGAGTTCCTGCTTCCAGAACTGGAGCTAACCCTGCTGTTTCTGTGCAGTCTCTGTTACCATTTGTGGGTGGTACCTGATGGTTTTATACACCTCCTCACAGTGCAGGTCATGTCCAAGAAAACATAAGTGGAGGAATAAACTAGAAATTGGTCATTATTTTGTTGTGAGTTTATTTTTTTGTTTGGTTGGTTTTTTAATACTGGGTTGATGTGAACACACTTGGCTCCACAGGATTGTTTTCTTGGAGCTGCTCTGCCAGCTCATGTCCACATCTGTAAATTCAGCCTGTGACTCAACTGGACTGTTTACTTGTCTGCAACCTGCTTAGGCTTGACTGTCTGCAGGGTCTAGTCCACAGTTCTCTTCATGTGGTAATGCAGTGACCTGAACATTGTAAAGCCATTGTGCAGCAGGTTGTGGAATGGTTGATGACTAATATGTCTAAGTAAACTTTTTTTTTCCTGGTGAAACTAGTTTAATGAGGGATATTTTATGGGGAAGGAAGATGATTTTGTCGATGGAGTAAACAGTATGGCTTTGCCAGGCTGCTGATTATCACTTACACTCACAAAAAAAATAGATTAGTGTTCTCATCAGTGCAGTTCTTCTGTCTGTAAGCTTCCAACTACTCGCCTTTAGCAGCCTGTTCCCCGTATCTGTTAGGACAAATTACAAGAAGGTAATGTGTCTCAGAAATTTAGTATTAATATATACACACATATATTTCAAATCAAAATTATGGCTTTAAGAGGGTGATCCTGAGAAATAAGTGAAGCTGTGGGGTTGTATAGGTTTGGGTTTTATTTTTCTTGTAGTTTTTAATTCTTTTTGCCTTTGCCAGATTTTGTTCCTGCGGTTAAGCAGGTAGCCTTCCTTAAAGCTGTTTGTTTTGTTTTTTCCCTTCTCTACTGCAAGGGAAGGATCCACAAATTGGCTAACAAGTCAGAGTGGAAACTGAGTGTATGGAGTCAGATGGGAAATCACCCTGGAAAAGTGCAAGAACCTGTTGTTCTCTTTTGCTTATATAGTAATATTTGACATTATTTTAGAAATCAAGTATCTCTTTTTCTTACAAGTGATGTTTTACCTTGAAAACACCTGAGTAAGTTCACTCAAGGAGGCATACACCTTGGCTTAGAAATACCCAAGAATGTGCCAGTTGAGTGATGAGATGGCACAAAACACTGGAAAATACAGAGGATGGTACTTTATAATTGGGCAGTTGTATTAGCACACGCGGACAAGATCCAATGCTCACTATCTTATAGGCTTCTTTACCCCTAACTATTTTCCTGGATTCTGCATGATAGCATTTAAGTCTTATAACAGCACCAAAAGCTGCAAAGGAATGGGCACCAGGCAGGCTTGTCTTTTGAGGAACAAGAAGAAGGCAGTAGTCAGGTCCTTCCTTCACAGTACATCTCAGCCAAGGGCCCTTTAGCTTGTCTAATGGGAAGCCCATCAGTGATTCCATCACTGCCAACTTGGACAAAAGTCAAGCTGACTTCTCTTCAGCACTGCTGTATTTACTGCAGAACTGGGTATGTGTGTTACTCTTGAGAAAGGGCTACCTCTGCTTTCTTCTTATCCCTAGATATTGTCAGCTAATGTTTAAGCCAGACTACTAAGGGGTTTGTATGTTGATCCTGGTCTCTGCAAACCAAGACTTTTATCAGTCATGCTTTCTGTCAGACTTCCCTTCCCTTTGTCGCAGGGCTGTCATTTCTCATGGTGAGGTGGAAGAGGCTGACTTCAGCCCCATCTGAGGTGGGACCTGGATCAGTTCCTGCCTGTCTGTTCCTTCTGTGGGCCCAGCTGACTACTTGTAGCCTCTCCTTTAGCTGCCCTTTTCATGTGAAGAATAGCCAACGGCTCTTGATCTGAAGTGAAAACTGATTCTCTGCCTTGGTTTCATTTGCAGGATTTTAAGCTCGAGTTTGGCCATCATCAAGGCAGGACAAGTTCTGTCTGGCATGGAGGTACAGCTACCATTGTTCAGAGCCCTGGAGATGAAGTCTGGGGAATAGTGTGGAAAATGAACACTAGCAATTTAAGTTCACTGGATAAGTAGGTGACTTAACTTTTGCTGTCTTCTACTATATTAGGGAACAATTGAAAAGTAGCAGTTATCTTTTGGTAAAGAGCTGTGTGGAAGCTTTGGCATTGAAATCAAGAAGATGCTTTGAATTTTAATATGTGCATTTCACTTCACAGTACATGTATTGGCTTCTAACACATTTGTGATTAAAATGGCTTTGTTTCCAAGCTATCTGTCCTGTGACACTTTTCCTGTTGCTTTAGGGAGAGTTTCCTTTGACACTGACATTAATTTATGTCTCTATACATCTGTAGACTCCAGTTGTAGTGGAAAAGGAAGGGATTGAGGACAAGACTTTGCGGAAGAGAAGGAGGTTTTTAATATAGGCAAAGGGACCTTTTGAAGAGGTTGTTTTGCATGTCTTCTCTTCCAAGGATTCAAACTTCTGTGAACTTGAGGTAGATCCAAGCAGGGAGCTGGGGTGTTTGGTTTTTGTGTTTTTTTTTTTTTTTCTCCCATCTGAATGGGAGAGACTGTCTGCACCACCACAATGCATGATGGAGAATGTTCTGCCTGTGCCCGATAATTACAACAAGTTCTAGGCAACCTGAGCAAGTTGTTCCCAGGCTGAAGTCTGGAGGACCACCTGGGTAAATAAATCAAGGAGTAGCATAACTTCTTGCGTGGTCTAAGGCAGGATTTGGAACTAATTTTCCAAGATTTTGGCTGGTGTCAGGTTTATTGCAGCTTCTGGGATGTGCCTGCACAACATGGTGCTTCTGGTACACAAGGATCCTTTGTTCAGGGCAGTTCATCACTGTCAATTAATTCCAGTAGGAATCTGGGCTACTGAGGCTAAGGAAGCAGGGCATACTAAGCCCATTGAAAGCATTACATTAATACACTTCTTTTGCCTCTGGTACTGTTGCAGTCTTGGTTATGGCTGCACTGTGCTGTGTAGACATGTCCTTATAACCTTGGCCATGAAACTTGAAGTTCCAACTTGCTTTTCATTGCCTACAGTGAACCTGAAACACAACAGAAACTGTTGCCCAAGTTCTTTTAGCACATCGTGGGAATGGGCACGCTCAGCACTCTCAGGTCTTGGTTGGGAATGTTAGTCCCAGCAGGAGGGCATCTAGCTGGTATGCTTCTGGTTGGGGAGAGCTTCACATGTCCCTGCTTTACCTCCTCTGTTGCTTATACTAGGACTTACCTCTTGGTCCCTTTTCTACTGACCTTTTACTGAAATTTTCTGATTTACCATTCTTTCCTAAAGTGTAAACCTCAGAAGTATAAAAATCCTATCTGGTAGCTTTCATAGTAATGCTTCATTTCCCCTCTGTGGGGACAGCATTTTGTATTTTGTCTTCTAAAAGTGTTGTTTATGTACTATAGAATTGCAGATCCCTGGCATTTGTTTGATAGAGGATAAACTTCAGTGCTGACTGAGATGCTAGAGCCTTAAGTGCTCTACCATCACCAAAAACAGCAGGACAGTCACTAGCATTAAAGATTGCTTTTTTTCCCAGCTGACTCATTGATGCCATGAAGGTGGACTGGAAATGGAAGGAAACGGGATGTGTTTTTGGCTTTTATAATGATACTCGATAGTTTTCTTCTAAGGATTGCTCCTAACCAACTCAAAAGAGCTTGCATGTGTTCCTGCTAAAGAGCTTGGGATTCTTTAGCTGTGCAGAAGCACATATATTTGTAAATTCTCAACCAAGTTATTTCCTGGAATTTCCAGGTATCAAGAAAAAAAAATTACTACTTGCCTTTACCTGCTGCCTTTTTTTCTCCCCATCTGGATAAAAAAGTCTGTGCTTTGTTATCCAGAAGCAGAGGAAGGAATGTGTAATTGATGCTGCGTGTAACTAGTTGAAATACAAGTAAAACAACATGATTATAGAAAACAAATATGGGAGTGAAATCTTTTGCTTAGATGGCTTGTACTTTTTGGCTTCAAATGCATTTTCAGTGCTGTCTCATAGTCAGATTATCTTTTTTTTTTTTGTCCTCTGTACTTCACGAATCTCTAAGTTACAGACTAAATCATGACTATTCCTCATATATCCTAGCAATGGATGTTACTTAACTGGAACATTTTTCTTGCTCTTACACACCTTTGTGACTTATTTTGCAGTTTGTTGGCCTTGAATCTGCAGTTATCCTCCAGTCTATATTTGCACTTAACCTAGTTACTCATCTAACATCGCCTGTGTTTTTGTACATTAAATAGCTTGAAATGGTAGTCAGTCTTTGAAAGAAAGTTGTCAAAATGATGTCCTGACAAGCAGCATTTAAACCCAGGTTGTGACTTCCATCTAAAGTTAATTGTGCTATAAAGTCTGTCTTGTGTTGCTTAAGCTTGTCGTTTACTTCTTACTATTTCCTCAGACTTTAATTGGTGGCTAAATGCTAATGGTCAAAGACAATAAGTAGCCTTGGTTTTGAGTTTGGTTTTGTTTTCCTAAGACAGCATGATTGTGCTAATTAAAAAAACAAAACAAAACCCAAAAAAACAATACGAAAAGGGTTTTGCCCTGATCTAGCTTATTGTTGCTGTACACGTCTTGTGCAAATGAAAGGGTGTCTTAGATTATTCATTGGAATGTACACTGGAAGAGTTGTGTGAGTTTCCCCTTATCCAAGTGCAACACAATGGGTGAGATAAAACTTGCAATTGTTAGTTATCTGAGAGGAAGGTAATGAATGTGACTTGCTCATTAATTCTGATAATCTTGGTTGTTTCTCTTGCAGATTACCAGACTTGCACAGTAATTAATTCGCAAGGAGTATTCTCTAACTTTTCAAGTTAACTGTTGGTCACCTATCTTACAGACCTGAAATTATAGAAGTGAATGCTGCTGCTGCTTTAGAAACTTTTTGATAGGAAACAAGCTTGCACAAAAAGGGCAGGAATATGTTTTGCTTTATTTTTCTTTAAGACTGTTAACAACATAGACCAGTGTCCTGTCTTGAATTCTGTTATAATAAATGCAAATGTGTAATTGCACAGTTTGTTTGAAAGATGCATGAGTTATGTGACATGAAATATATGTCCTTTACAGGCAAGAGGGAGTTGAAGGTGGCATTTATGTCCCAATAGAAGTTAATGTCCACACTGAAGCAGGAAAGGTACTGACCTGTCGAAGCTACCAGATGAAGGACTATGTCTGTGGTCCCCCTTCTCCTCAGTATAAAAAGGTAGGTGTTGCATCACTGTAATTTTTGAGAGAATAACAGAAATATATAATGCAGTAGTTCTGTTATATTTTAGACGTACTTTATTTACAGTGGATGGAAGGCATGAGAAGCTCTAATGTAAAGGTGTAACTTAACCCTTGTGCAATGTAATAGCGTAATGATGCCCACATAAGATTGCTAGCTGTTAAAGGCCTACTAAATCAGTTTCATTTTTTGGCTTAGTTATGCCTTACATGAAGCCTCTGTTTAACTCGTGAATTAGTTATGATGGATGCAAGGATTTCTGAAGGATGTTCATTATAGATGCAGCAATTCTCTGTTTGAAAAAGTCATGTACTCCACTAAAAGGACAGAGGGAAGCTTCTGGGGAGAATACAGCACCTGGCTTGTAGTCTCAAGGACACAGATTATCCCTATTGTCTTATGAAGTATCTTACCATCATTTAATACAAGAGTCCAACTGCTTCCTTTTACCAGGAAGATGAGGGGCAGGTGCTCTCTGGTGACCAGTGACAGAACCCGAGGGAGTGGCAGGAAGATCTGCCAGGGGAGGTTTAAGTTGGACATTAGGAAAAGGTTCTTCCCCCAGAGGGTGGTGGAGCACTGGGACAGGCTTCTCAGGGAGGTGTCACAGCCCCAAGCCTGACAGTGTTCGAGAAGAGACTGGATAACGGCCTCAGACACATGGTGTGAACTGTGGGGTTGTCATATGCAGGGACAGGAGTTGGACTCGATGATCCTTGTGGGTCCCTTCCAACTCAGGACATTCTATGATCAGATGCATCGTCAGTGTATCACAGGACTTCCCACAACATTGCAGAGCACTGCAGGGTTCCCACTTGAAGGCTGGTGAGGCAGAAGTGTTTCAACACCCTTCTGCAGCACGCTGACTCTGTGGAGACACATGATCTAGTCACGCAGCAGGCCTGACCTGCTTAGCTTGTGAGATCCGGTGCAGGTCCCAGCCTCGGGCAGCATGACTGCATGTCTGGAATTGTGCAGCTATTAGCAATTGCAGATAGACATCACTGGAACATGTTGACTTTTTCAGCCAAAAGCAAAGGAATGGGGCTTGAGCTTGTTAAATCCCAAGTGCACCACCTTCTCTTACCTGAGGAACTCACTCCTATGACTCAGCTTCCAGGGGGACAGCTAAGGCCAGCTGCTGCAGGACTTCTGAAAACAAAGCTTGCTTAGAAGGCAGGCTCTGCTGCTTCACAAACCTCCTCCCTGCCAAGCTGCATCCTGTCAGGACAGATCTTTCCTGGCTTTTCAGGGAGTTAATACATAGTCTGCTGCTGTGTGTCAGCTCTCACTACTGTGCTGTAATGGCAGACCTCTGATATTGGCAACTTTATCTAGCTGGACGTTCCCTCCTGCTGTTGTCAGGGTCAGTTTTTAGTTCTTTTTCACCCCTGCCCCCAGCTTTTATTTCTTCAAGTTAACCAGGCAGGAGGGGTGAAAATTAAGTACAGGTGACTGCATTGGCGTACAGCCATCTACATCCATCTCTGTTTTGTACTTTTTGTGGCAAAGTTCATCCTTTCTAGACACTTCATCCTTGAATTTCCTGGCTGTTGAATACATAAAAGAATATTTATAATAGTGTCAGCTTTTAAAATCTGTGTATTTGTCTATTCATTTTGATATGTGAGCTTGCTGGTGTCTCCCCTCAATGGCACTACTTTTTTTTTCTTGCACCAATACTTAAGTTTATTTTGTATGTATAAGGAAAGCTGCAGTAATAAACTGTAAGGAATCTCTGCTTTTTCACTAAGCTAAGTATCTTGTTACTGTTACTCCTATAACCTGTCTAGGTACTCACTGTTGTGCTTTGGATTTGAACAGCTTAGTTTTAAAAATAACTTCAATAATATACGCTGCTTCTCACTCAGATGTGATACTAAGGCTGGCTGAAGGCATAAAAAGTTTTCATCCTTGCTGGAAGAAAGAATGGAATAACTGAACAACAGCGTAATTGTACAGCCTTGTGCATATTAGTAACATATCAGAATCTTAGGGTTATACCTCGGTAGTTACAAGCCTTTCTAGAGGAATTTTGTTGACACTATTAAGGTCTTCAGTGGTCTTCCAGAAGCTTTTTGCTGTCTTTAGGTACCAATTGCATTATTTGGGATGAATGCTTTTGTTACCTTAAGTGGTTCTTCCTGTACATGTAAATGTTTGAAGGGGTCTGTCCTTCCTAATACTATTATTGAAGACTTTTTTTTTTGGTTGTTTTCTTCTTCTCCCTTTTGATTATAGGTTATCTGCATGGGTGCAAAACAGAATGGCTTGCCAGCTGCCTATCAGAAGAAATTAGAAGCTATTGAAACGAATAACTATGCAGGGCCTGTACCAATCATGGAAGAGATTGAAGCCGCTATTAAAGCAAAGAATATAAAGTCTGCATAGAATACCTCTGCATTTGCTTGGCCGTTCACCTTGATTTAGATACTTCTCCTCACTGTGCTGATCAGCAGTTTCTTTATTTATCAAGCGAAAATGAGTTTGCTGTGCATCTACAGTAAACCATTAGAAACAATTTGCACTCTGAAGGGACACTGACATTGGTAATTTCTTTACTTTGTATGTGTAGCTTGAGTACCTGCTGAAGTTTCTGCAGATTTAGAAATGATTTTTCTGTAATTGTCATGCAGTGCTGCATGAAAATTTGTGCTTCATGTCCTGTTTAATGACCTTTTTAAAAAAAAAAAAGGCCATCTTAATGAGTATTGGCATCTGTTGCCTCCAGAGGAATACGGGCTGCAGCATCAGGCCCTTTGTTCTTAAATGTTGTATACACAATTATCAAGAATTTCAAAGATTTGTTAGATGCAAAGTAGACTCAAAACTCTAAACCAAAACTAAACTTTTTCCCTCTGCTGCTCTTCTTAATGGTTTGAAGCCCAACATATCTGAAGCTATGGTGTTCTTGTTTCTGTTTATATAGTTACCAAAGAAAGATAAGAAATATTTTTTTTAACTGTCTCTGTGTTATTAAGTATTAGTTCAAAAGGCAACCCAGGCATGAAGACAACATTCAGGAAAGGATCTCATTCAAAGCATAGTGGACTCCTCCTATCTATGTTTAGTAATCATCACACGTGATCTGGTTAGGTACAACCAACAGATTTTAAAGAATTCATTTTAGCTGGATAATTCCAAGGTTTTTTTTTAAATGACCTTTTTGATCAGCTTGTTGCTTATCTAGGCCTCTGTCTTGTGTCCAGTGAAATCAGGAAGTCTCCTGTGAGTCCTAGTGCGTTTGTTTCATGGTTCTGTTTGTCAAACTCCAGATGAACATACTTGGCCTCTCTTTTTTTCCACAGCTTTAACATCTCCTGCAAAACTGGAAGCTCTTGTAAGGTTTAGAGTACTTATCTTTATGGTACTTGGCAACCCCTGTAGTTAGTCTGTGGGGGACAAGGAAAAATTTACAATCTGGAATATTTCAAACCACTTAATTTTGTCTTCTGTGCAGTGTTATTTTTTTTTTCTTTTGATGTACAGAGGGGTGTAAGATCTAATCAGTGTCACTGAGTGACTACTTAGATAAATGATGACAAAGTAACAGGCTTATCATGTCTTCTCTGCACAAAATTTTTCTGTAAACTGCTGCCATGCATGTAGAGGTGCTGTCCTGATGTCTTATGCTGATTTCTAGAGCTGGGCATGGTGACCACGGTAAAACATGGTGCTTTCTGTATTAGCACTGTCTAGTCTGAGTGAATAAAGCTGAAATTACCAAACATCTCCCTGGTCTGTTCAAGGCATGCTTCAAGAATATCTGTGGTGCTTGTGTCAGCAAGAGCTGGTGATGTGGAAATGTTAACTGAAACTTCCATGGGCTATTTGCATTTTTAATGGTATTGTTTCAGTATGGAGGGCAAAACTTTATGCATGAACACTCTCCTCAACATCAGCACCACTTCTTTTGCTTTACCCTTTTGGACTTTTAAGTGGGTTATTTTACTCTTGTAAGAGCAGAAAATAATATTCTGATGCCTATCTCCTCTGCCCCTTGGGGAGAATTGACAGAGGGTACTTGATGCCTCCCGTTGAGGAAAATGGTGGGAGCTCCTGAGGGCCGAGGGAAGGCCTCCTGCCCCAAGGCGGGACCACCGGCAGCTTACTCGGGAGAGGAAGCCTTCCGCCATGCCGGCGTGGGCAGCGAAAGGCCATGTTCGTGAGGTACAAAACCCCTCCGGCCATGCCAGCATGGGGAGGAGCCGGGGCGGGAGGGACCGTGTGTGGGGCGGGAGAAACCCAGCGTGGGGCGGGAGCTCCTTCCCGGCGGGCCAGAGAGAAGCAGCCGTGGGCCGGCCGCCGCCCCGCTCCTCCCCTCGCCCCCTTCTCTCGGCCGCTGCGGTGAGTGTGGGGGAAGGGCCGGGGGCGGAGGAGGGTCGCGGGGCCGCTGCCCGCTCCGTCCGGCGCTCGGCGGCAGCTGTGTGGGGGGAGCGTCCGCCATGTCGTGAGGGGCGGGTGGCGGGACGGAGCGCTCAGGGCAGACGGGAGGGGACCGTGAGGTTGACGGCTGCCCAACCCCGGGAGAGTGCCGGAGGGTGTAAATCAAAGTATTCTACATTTTGTAAACCAAAGTTTCTCTGTTACCGCGTGAAAGGCTGCGAGGTGGAAGGGGAAAGAGCTTCGCCCCGGCGTTTCCCGCTGGCATCCGCCTCTTGGGGAACTTTTTGGCTCCTGAATTGAAAATTTTGGGGCTTTTTTTTTTTTCGTATTTCTTCATCAGGGACGCCCCCCCACAGCCCAGCCTCCGGGGAGGAGGTTGCCGAGTGGTAGGGGGCGAGGAGAGGGGCAGGCAGCGCTGCCCCCGCAGCGACCCGGCGAGGGAGACAGCGCCTTCCCACGAATACACAGGAATAAATACTATTTTATAGCTGCTGGCCGGTGATTTAGTTCTCCTGAAGGCCGTAAGGGTAGTGAGGACCCGGGGGAGGTGGGAGGGAGCGCCCCCCAGCCGGGCGGGAAGCGCTGGCTGGAAGCATTTTTTGCCTGCCGTGGAGCCTGCCTTGCCTTTCCTGCCAGCAACGGATAGAACAGTAAAAGGGAAAAAAGGCATTAATTTTCCCTAAACCTGACTGAAGATCCGTATCCTTGTGCTGACTCCACGTGGGAGCCGTTTCGGCCCGGGTGCTTTGCTCATTTAATAGGAAAGAGGCTGGGAAAGCGGGAGATGGGGGCGGTTTGGACAGGGTTGGTGGCCCATGGCTGTGGGGAGGCCATGGTGCGGCAGGAGGATGGTCTTAATTCCCACCCCTGTGCTGCTGGCCCCTGCAGTTAGCTCAGCCGCATCTTGGAACTTAGGCTGTCCCTGCTCGGGACCCCGTGTTGCTGGGTGGGTGGATGTGCAGGCACAACCGAGCAGTGGTGTTGGGCAGGTGGAGTGACTGTGGCTAATTAGGTTTGCTGTTAATGACCAGGACAAAGCTTGGGGATAGAATGAGGAGAGCTGTGAACATGTGATTCTGTCAATCACAACTTTAATTGTACAATTCACTTTAGGTTGAATGTGAAAACAGTAAATAATAGCAGAAAACAGGGTGTGGATATTGTGTACTTAGACTTCAGTAAAGCCTTTGACACCGTATCCCACAGCATTCTCTTGGAGAAGCTGGCAGCTCATGGCCTGCATGGATGTACTCTTATCTGGATAAAGAACTGCCTGGATATCCGGGCTCAAAGAGTTGCGGTGACTGGAGCTAAATCCAGTCAGCAGCCGGTCACAAGTGGTGTTCCCCAGGGCTCAGTATTGGGGCCAGTTCTGTTTAATCTCTTTGTCAATGATGTAGACAAGGGGACCAAGTGCACCCTCAGGAATTTTGCATATGACACCAAGCTGGGTGGAAGTGTTGACCTGCTGGAGGGTAGGAAGGCCATACACGGGGATCTGGACCAGCTGGATCATTGGGCTGAGGCCAACTGTATGAGGTTTAACAAGGCCAAGTGCTGGGTCCTGCACTTGGGTCACAACCATCCCAGGAGGCGCTACAGGCTTGGGGAAGAGTGGCTAGAAAGCTGCCTGGCAGAGAGGGATCTGGGGGTGTTGATTGACAACCTGCTGAACATGAGCCAGTAGTGTGTCCAGGTGGCCAAAAAGGCCAAGAGCATCCTGGCTAGTATGAGGAATAGCGTGGCCAGCAGGACTAGAGAAGTGATTGTGCCGCTGTACTCGGTGCTGGTGAGGCCTCATCTCAAATCCTGTGTTCGATTTTGGGCCCCTCACCATAAGAAGGGCATTGAAATACTAGAGAGAGTGCAGAGGAGAGTGACGAAGCTGATGGACTGGAGCATGAGTCTGATGAGGAGCGGCTGGGGGAACTGGGGCTGTTTATCCTGGAGAAAAGGAGGCTGAGGGGAGACCTTATCACTGTCTACAACTACCTGAAAGGAGGTTGTAGCATGGAGGGTGTTGGTCTCTTCTCCTTAGCGACAAGTGAGAGGACAAGAGGAAATGGCCTCAAATTGTGCCAGGAGAGGTTTAGATTGGATATCAGGAAAAAATTCTTCATGGAAAGGGTTGTCAGCCATTGGGACAGGCTGCCCAGGGAAGTGGTGGAGTCACCATCCCTGGAGGTGTTTAAAAGACGCATAGACGAGGTTCTTACGGACATGGTTTAGCACTAGAGTTATGGTTATGGTTGACCTTGATGATATTGAGGGTCTCTTCCACCCAAAATGATTCTATGATTCTATGAAAAGCAGTTCAATTTTTTAGACATACCAGCATATAATTTCCCTCCATCTCTTAAAAAAATCCTCAAGATTTCTCTGATTGAAGAAAATTTGTTTGATTTTTTTAGTAGTGGTTTCTTCACATTTGTTGAACTTGTCCCACCAGAATGGAGTTATCAATAAGCCACATAAAGGGTTTTTGACAGGGGCTTGTTAATTCATCCAAATATTGTTAATAAAGTTCTGTTTCTTTAAAAGTATACTCTTAGGAAATGTAGCAGCAAAACCTGTGAGGGATATGAATATTTCTTTAAAAACCTGTGCATTTTAACAAAAAAAATTGTTAATTTACCAAGTGGAAGCAGAAATAATTTCTTATGTGTTCTTTTGTATCAGTTGCTTTTCAAACAAAAAAGGAATGGCTGCAAAAGCCTGTGCTACAGTCAAAGGAGAGAGAGAGAGGAGGGAGGAAAAACCACTGAAAGATGCTGATCCCAGAACAATGCAAAATGAGTTGTAGTGGATTTACACTGTGATGTTAACGTATGACTCCCAGGGCGTTTATTGACATAGGTAGAATCTATGATGGTATTTACACACAGATTGCAAACTGGGGTATGATGAATGTGTTTTAACTCATAGACACAAAATATCATTTAAGATTAGTGCAGAGACTCTGCACAAGCTCTACCAGGGGCACCATTTGTACTATAAAAATAAAAGGCTATTTTTTAGTAACTCTGGGAATATATTGCATCGTTTCTCATCAAAACTTGCACATTTTTTGTGTAATATATGTGTCCATTTGCTTCTAATCTCTACTCATTTTTTACTGTTCTTGAACTATGTAAAATAGTTGAGTTCTTTTAAAAGTGAGAGCTGCTGTGTGGAAATAGGTTCTGTTTTCCTTATCTGTTATAGTCAAAGACTGGCTGCTGTGGCACACATCAAACAAGATTTGGAAAATCAGTGTCTTTCTGTCTCTCCTGATTATACTCTGTTTCCCCAACAATAAGACCTATCCTGAAAATAAGCCCTAGCATGATTTTTCCTTATTTTTGAGGATGCTTGCAATAGAAACCCTACTCCAAAAATAAGCCCTAGTTACAGTTCATAAAAGAAAATCCATTTAAGTAGTGTCCAGGCAGCTATACATGTAAAAAAGTAAGCAACTTTTGAAGCAAAAATTAATATAAGACCCTGTCTTATTTTCGGGGAAATGGGGTAGCAGAAAGTTGAGTTTAGACTGGCCTGAGTCTAGATTACCATTATTAATGAAAAAGCATGGCAGTCTCCCATTCTCCTCTTTCTGTCATGACTCTGCAGTGGGGTGGCTGGCACTGTAAAGTAGCTTTTCTCGGAAAACAAATCTGATTTGGAGACACAAAGGACACATATTTTCATGTGAAATGGGGCCCTATTTTCATACTGCCACCTCCTGAAGATTAATTGCATTTTGAATACCATGGGCAGAAGGCTATGCCAACAGGCACTCCATGAACCCTGGGCTGGCACTGAACTTTGTGTGTAGGCACTTTGCTGTTGTCCTGCCAGAGCTTGCTAAGGACTGCGAAAATCCTGAAGATATTCCAGCTATTGGCAGCTGATAGCTGGGTATGTGGCATAGGACTTCTTTTCACGGGCAGTTTAGAGGAACAGTTTTTGTCAGAATAGCCAAGACTACAGAAGTAGTATTGTCTGAGTTTTCTGCTCTTCAGAAATATTCTAGATGGGTCTTAAGTCAGCTGTTTTAAGGGACCATTGCTAATTAATTTGCTCCTTGTGTTGCCTTTACTGCTTCATCCTACACAGTCTCATTGGGAGCAGCCAGCTCAATGAGGAGTGAATTCACCCAAAAGTGGAAATGTTTTTTGGCTGTTCTTTAAGATCTTTCAACCCCTTTATCTACAGAGTTTACATTTGGTAAGACCTGGTAGTGATAAACTAGCGTATTCTTCACTGTCAAAGGACTTGCAGCACTGGAAGCTGAACAAGCCCAGCAGTTTTGTTAGAAGAAGAACAAGGAGATTTTAGCAAAAAGGGGATGTGAGAAGGGCAGGGCTAGGAAAGATATAAATGTATATATGTTTGCACAATGCTGAGAATAGAGGGAAGTCAGAAGAACCGCTAGATAGAAGTGCCAGTGCCTTCACGCAGAGGCCATCAGTGCCACTGCAGTTTGTTGAAATGGATTATACAAAACCTTGCTGTCAGAACTGATCCTTTTACCGTACCTCTTACCATTACAGATTTCATTTCCCTTTTTCATTTCCCTCCTTATCCCTGTCCCAATCACCATCGTGCTTCCTCTTTGTTATTCTCAGTTGTGCTGCCTTATGATATGATATGATATGCATCTCTTGCCACACTTGCTTCTCGCATCACTTCAGTCCCCATTGACACTTCATTTGGCCACGACCCTGTCTTCTCTCTCTTCTCTGCCTTTACAACGGATGGGTGAGCACTCTGCTCTCTGTCTCTTTTTAATTCCTGATAGTCTGTTTTATGTCTTCTTCACTTGACCAAAGCTGCTGTCCTCAAAATGGCTAACTGAATTTCCAGCATCATTAGCAGCCTCTTGAGCAAATCATTGGGTTTTCATTTGTCCTCTCAGGAGCAAAAGTCTGTGCTGTTCCCACATCGGAAACTTTTCCCTATAAGCATCTCTCCTGTTGTCTCCCCATACTGCACTCCTGCTTTGCCCAGGTATCATATCTCTTGTCTCTCTCCGTTCCTCCTTAGGTGTGTTCCTGTTTCAGCTGATCTATGAAGCTTGCAAATCACTTTCTCCCTATGTACATACCTTTCTGTGTACAAACCTCAATGATAATGCTTGTTTCTTTAAAGATATGTGCTCATAAGCTGTTGCTGTTAGAACAGGTGATCTGTCTTTCCTGTAACTTAGTGGTATTTTACAAAGGATTGTACGAACATTAAGGTGACCTTTAGAGAAATGGTGTTATTCATTAGCCCTTTCAGAAACGGAAGAGTTCCAGAAATGAGGCAGTAGTTCTCAGCAATGGATGTTCTTAGACCTTGGTCCGTGCGCTGAGGTATTACACACTAATTTGTATATCAGTCTTTTCTAGCAGCACCCCCATGACTGATGCCGCATCAGTCACAAGAATTGCACTGGAATTGAATCCATCATCTGCAGTACCCAGGATAAGGCAAAGAACACTATACGCACTCTAGCAAGGACATGCTTTCAACACCTATTTACAAGCTGCATAAGCATTTACCTTTAAACATACCAGATGTGTAACCTAGCATTGCAAAACTAACAGATTCTTGTAACAAGAGACTCAGTACTTTGTAACCTTGTGATCCCTCACAGAAAATACTCATGTTGAAGCACTAGGGAAGCTTGGACTCTTTCCAGAAAGAGAGGTGGTGGACTTGCTGGTTAAGTTGGGTGCTTCATGCTGTCAATGCTTGGGCCTTGTGTTTAAAAAACAAAAGAAAAATGAAACCAAAATACAACAACAACAACAAAACAGCACCCACAACAGAAAACAAACAAACAAAACCAAAAAACACACTAGCAAAGCAGAGTCGTGCATGTCAGAATCTTACGGACAGTGTGTTTCTCTAAGAGAACAAGCGCATTTCTCAGGCTGATCAGGACTTTTAGGTGCTGTTGCACCTAGAACTGGCACTATAGAAAATTTTTATGTGTACTTTAGTCTGAGTAGGACCTGAAGTTTCTCCATATAGCTGATGTACTTTGCTACAAACATGCACATACCTGCCTTGCTGTTAACTACATGTGGCAGGAAGTCTTTCTGTTCCAGCACTGTTTAAAGTGTTCAGCCGCTCATTTGATGTGGCATTTTCTTAGTCCATGGATGGTGGAAATTTCAATTTTTTCTTATTAAAAAAGACTGATGAAAATTACTATTTTCTTCAGTACTGGAGGTTGTGTGCATTTTTTGCCTTGAGGTTAATATTACCACTGCAAATATCACCGAGTAGGTCATCGTGGACAGAATTCATATTACCAGCTCTGACTTCCCTGCTTGGCGTTTTTGCTCTTTCTCCTTTTCTCCCTTGATGCCTCTCTTTTTGATTGCTTTCTCGTTTCTCTGCTCTCTTGCAGATCACTTTGTGTGAAAGGGAACATGTTCTCTCCTGCAGCACAGGTGTGCACACCCCTTCCAGTAGCAACCAGGTTCTGTACTGACTTGGACTTAATCAGATGCAGGGCAGGCATCTTTGAGACCTTCTGATCGTTCCTGTCCTGTTGCTGTATTTATTCTTTCTTTACTTATCCTCTTTGTAGATGGATCTGAAAGAGTGAAGAAAATACTTATATTTGAGTTTTACATGTGACACCACTTTGGTTCATTTTTATGGTTTCCTGGATGTTTGTCTCAGTTCTCACAAAGTAGGAAGAAAGAAAATGCGTTAGGATAACATGGTCCCTGAATAAGCAGAGCAAGCAGGGAATGCTGGGTAGACACAGTAACTTGAGAGGAAAGGGTTAATATTTCTGTTGCATGCATTTTAAGGTGACTGTCTTTAACTAAAAGCTTGCAAAAGCTTTAGAGTAAATGTTGTTTTCAACATTGTTTGGTGTTCATGTTAGAGTTCATTTATGGAATGAGCTTTCCTGAACAAAGAGATGTGCCAGTGTGGCTTCTAGGAAGCTGAGTGACTCAGAAGTCAGCCACTTCATCTGGTAGGTCATGTGAATGGCGTAATGAAAGGTTGATTTGTCCGAGTAGATGCAGTCACTTATTCATGTGGTAAGAAAGTCAGATCACTTGGTTACATTCCCTTTGATTGAAAGAGTTTTGCAGTTTTGGAGTCGGCTGTGATCCAAAAAGGTTGTGCTGGGGATTTGTCTGATCCCAGCCTTTGGAGGGCTCAGTTCTTAATGCAGTTATTTGTGTCAGCAGCAACCACGAGTTAGGACCTATTGGTCTCTTGAAGTCAGAGGAGCTAGGGGCATTTGACCTGTGGTTGTATGTACAGATATTGCTAAAATACGGTAGTGTAAACTGTGTCTTCCTCCAGCATTGAACAGGTGAAGCTACACTGATGCAGACTGCAGCTTCTGGTGTGGAAAACCCATAGAAATTAGTTTGTTCCAATAGCAGAGTGCTGGGGAGCATTTGGAAAGTTTGCCGACACTATCTTGGGAAATCATGACAATTTTGTAACAGCAGAACTGACACCTTTACAGAATTGTTGTTCTGATTTTATTAATATGACTGCAATCAGAACCTAAGGACTTTCTTCCAATTATCTCTTGACAAGTAACAGGACGTTTTACTTGTTACTGGAAGGTGCCAGTAATTTGCATGGGTCATGCACATTCTCATCATCTATGTGAGACATTTCAGTTGTGATCTTGCAAAAAAATCTGCTTTTTGTGTGGGTAATCGTATGTGCAAGTTTCATACCTAAATAGTACTTAAATGAACTTAATGTTGAATTGTAATTACTATATAACTTCATGCCTGCTATGTGATATATTAACTGAATTTCAATAAAACCCTTTAGTAATGCAATAGAGAGCAGTCTAATCCTGATTCCTACTGTTTTATGCCTTGTAAAGAAGAGTTGGAATAAATGGCCATCAAAAAAGATCTCTCAAGACCTGGTAGAGAGAATGAGGGCATACACAGCATATGTATTTCTGCAGCCATGAGAGGGTTTCCTGAACCCGCAGCTGTCTGGGTTAATGATCACATTGTGTCTCTGCTTGTACATACAGGGGCTGAGATGAGGCATTCGAACCTACGTGTTTGCACAGGCTTTAAATTGGTATCTTCGTTACAAGCTGTATTGGGTGCAATCTCCTCCCTTTATGAAGATGGAGGTGGGTTGGATGCCAAATCCAGTGATTAATATTAATTGCAATACCATCTTAGGCCTAGTTCATCATACGGGGAAAGAGTCTGTGAATTCGGTTACTCTGTGCAATTCCTGGACAAGGAGAGGTCCAGATTTTTCTTTTTGTGAATCACAGGAGGTGGGATCTTGTATATTAACAATCACTTGTTTCAGCCCTTTCTGTAACATTGTTATTTCTCAGATTCTGAAAAACCGTATGTTTAACTTTCATGGCTACCCACTTGAATTTTAGAAGATTGACCAAATTAAACCAATGCAATAATATTTTCCCTGTTTTGCACACTGTCTGAACCAATAGCTTTAGGAGTTGCAAAGTGCTCTGTGCCCATAAGTGGCATATTAGCTCTGAAACCTACAGCAGCATTTTCACTTTTATCAGCATTTTACTCTTGACTTTCTTAACAGAAACATCTGATCAGTGTTTTTTCCACAGTCTCACTACTGCCTCTCAAACCTGCTGCCCTGAAGCTAAATGCTTTTTTTCTAGTTCAGCTAAAATTGTCTCGGAGTTCACAAGGCGTTGCTTTATAGGAACAGTCATTGTATTGGCAACGCTTTATACACAATCCGTTGTTGTAACAAAGAAAAAGCGAAGTGAGTTGCTACTGTAATTAATTCTACAAAATCAATTGCTGTGAAATATAATTTTATTCCGTTTATTTCCTTGTCCAGATATGTTTGGATAGATACCCTTCTTTGTCTATTGAAACATGAAAAAAGCTAATAAAAAGTATTAAATTGTACACTCAGAACAAGAAATTAATAAAACAGATGCCAGTGGTGTTGTCTGAGGCAAGCTACAGTAAAATACTGGTACAGAAGGGAAACAGCCAGCTGTAGATGTTTTTTCTAAAACCTGAACGAATAAATGGAGGTACCTGAGGAAGAAACTCCTTAATAAAGTTGGACATGATATTATGCAGAGTTTAGAAGAATTATTTGATGGCTAATTGAAGGATATATCTACATAGGATGAGGTTTAAATTGAGGTTCTTCCATACAGTTACTTTTTACAGGCTCAGTAACGTGAAGAACGGATTATTTGTTTCCCTGATGATAACTCCAACCTGATTCCCCACTGCAAATGAACAGTTTGTCAAAGATGAGGCTTGGCAAAGCATCTTCTTGCTATCTCAACTATGGAAGGCCAGCTTTGTGCTAACCCGGAAATTTCTGTGAAAAAAGCTCCAGGAGCAGGTCCTCCATCCTTCATTGCTTTGCTGAAAGTGCACCGAGAACTTCTGGTCAGTAGAATCCGAAACACGCAGTGTTTGATTGACAACTTGATTAAGAATGACTACTTCTCCACTGAAGATGCAGAGATTGTTGTCCAATTTCCAACTCAAGCAGACAAGGTATTCTTTTTATTCCACTAGCCAGTGTAAGCTTTTTATTATTTTTAATTTACCACTAGGTTTTGTGGGCTTATCAGGCAATTTTACATCTAGTGTCTTTTCTAATCTTTGTTATTTCAGAGTTTCCCCACCTGATTTCTTCTGGACAAATGTCTCCAGCTCATCTCGTTACAGCACATCTGGCATGGCTTGTAATGCCAGTTGGTAGCTGTAAGAATGAGCAGGGTGATAATTATTGTTCTGTCCCCCCAGCTGCAGCTTTTTCCTCTGATAAGGAGGTGACCACAGTGGCTGTTTGTGTGCAGCTTGCTACACACAAGCCTTCCTTTTTGTGCAGGGTATCGCAAGGAAAATCCACTTCAGGATGCTGTGGGACTCATCATCCTGCTTTACAGGAGGAGAGACAGAAATGAAATATTATTTTAGAAGTTAATGATTGTGTGTTGTCCATGTGCACACCTTCCCTTCTCTTTAAAGACCTATGTACATTGTAACTGTTTGTATGGAAAATTGATATATCCTGACACATTTGTGGTTTTGATTTGTCTTTGGACATCAGTAGCAAAAATTATTTCCTAGAAAATTATCACATTTACACAGTTGCTCTTTGCATTGTGACTTAAAACAAACTCCTGATCTGTTTCTCTGACCAACTGGTCATGCAGCTTCAGAATGGTGTCACAGTTAGAGACAGGCAAACCATAAAAAATTCAGGGACCTTGGACTTCACTAACAGTGCAGATTTTCATAAAATAGTAATTCTTGCTGGCAAGTTAAAATGGTAAAACAGTGCTCACTCTGTGCATAGGGTCAAAGCAGAATAAATGCATGCTCTATGTTCATTCCCATTTCTTATTGTTCAGCATAATGTGGATGATTGTTGTAACAAAGCTGAGGGGGAGGCTGTGCATCAGGAGTCTAACCAGAGACAGGGAGCAGGCCACAATAGTAAGTGAACTGGACTCTGTGGGAGCTTCTCTGAAAGGCATGAAATTGCTTTTCAGAGCATACAAATTGTCAAAAAAGTACCATGTTTTTGCTGTGCTGTATGTACCTCACCCTGTTTTAAGCTCACAAGAGATCACAGTCTCTAGAAACCTTGGTCTGTTTTAGAACTGAATTCTTCATTCATTTCTACCAAGAACAGTATCCAAACATTCAAAACAGGCCTCTAAATGATTGCTCTGTCTTGCAGAGGGTTTCATACTAGAGTTGCCCTGTACTGGTTGCACAGAGATCAGATTTTGTCCTTAGAGATACCAGTCTTGAACTGCTCCAGCCACTGCCTGGTAGCCATTAGTTTTAGTAAAAGTTTCAGGCAACAAGTCTGTTGTACAGAGAGAGGCTGCAGAACTGAGCTGCTGTGATAAAAGGAAGAGTTGTAGTTTTTTGGATCTGCATTAAGATCCAGAAGGAGAGATTCTGTCTACCCTGCTCTGGATCTGGCTGGATCCTGAAGTAAATCTAAATGTGACTGGAATATTTACAAATCAGAGGGTGTATTTAGGGCACTAAGAAACCACCCCTTTCTTTTTTTAATTTAAACAGCATGGGATTTAAAATTATTATTTAGCCAGGCTAAGGAAAACCTTTGGGTTCTGTATTGAGGAACAGTATTTATCTGTTTTGTTTCAGACCTTAACTTGCAGATCCAACTTTCTTGCAGCATCCAAATACAAACAGAAAGTTGGTTTTGTGGTGGTTCAAATTCACAGCTAGATTTTGAATTCATTTTTGAAGCATCAGTTTTGATATTGGGGCCCTACACCAGCCCAAAAAGGATCCTAAAGCAGTCTACAAGTGTAAGTAACTATGATAAATTGCTGTGTATCAATGATCTTTCATGTGATGTTTTTTCAGGTTCGCAAAATTCTAGACTTGGTTCAGAGCAAGGGAGAAGAAGTTTCAGAATATTTCATCCTTGTGCTGCAGAAAGTCACTGATGCTTACTACGAACTTCAGCCTTGGCTGGATGAAATAGGTTACAAGCCTTCAGAGAGTATTTGTAGTAAACCTGTGGTAAATACAGATCCAGGTGAGGTCATGCATCTCTATCCCTTTCCTTAGAACTACTCTGCTGTGTAGGAAGCTCTAACCAGGTGATGTTAGGATAAGAGAGTCTAGGCACAGCCAGGGAAAATAAATGTGCATGTGCTGTGCCTCCTAGTAGTGGTAGCCAGATAATTAAAAGGCAGACCGTCTAACACAACAGTGGTTGATATATTACATCGTGGTTTGCTAACGTCACGCTCTTTCTGCGTTTGTTTGTGGATATGCAGCATAATGGCATAACTACCTTGTGCCAGCTGTAGTATTTTCTAGGCCTCTTCTACAATTTATTAGCAACACTGGGATGTTTTGGCAATGGAATAGCCATCATTTCATGCTGAGGACAGTCAAGCAATGAGGCAGGTTGCCCAGAGAGGCTGTGCAGTCTCCATACTTGGACGTTTTCAAGATCCAACTAGATAAAGTCTTGAGTAAGCTCATTGGATCTCATAAATGACCCTGTTCTGAGAAGGAGGTTGGACTAGGCACCTTCCAACCTGAATCATTCTATGATACTAAATGATGAGATACCAAAAGTCAGAGTTAAAGTATTGCAGAAATAAATTTTTTCTTCTTGAGAGGTTTCTTCATATTATATAAATACAATAAATACTTTGCCCCATCTGAAGGAAAGTTTCTGTTGTAATAAAAACACAAGCAAATGTTGCACAATAACTGAGACTCTCTCTTTTTTCTTTTTTTTTGGTCATCATCTTGGGGTGTCTGGCACCCAGTTTGTAAAATACATGCCTTCTATTTAGAATAATAACAATTACCAAACAAGTTAGGAAGGAATAACCACCCATCTGATAGAAAATGCAGGTAGAATATAAATATACTGAAAAGACAGCTGCCAAAGCTAATCAGTGACCACCAACCTCTGCAGTGCAGTGTCAGTACTGGCTTTCAGGAAATGGTGGCTCACACATTACCTCTTTCATTAGCACCCGAATTTCCCAGGAAAGTGATGATGGCAGCACAAATTGATAGAAGTGATCTGCCAAAGAACCAATTTTAGATAATAATTTTTTAAATTTATTACCCCCTCTCAGTTCCCAAAGAGGTAGGTCATCGCATGCATAGGTTTTTTAGTAATAGTCTTTTTAATAATAGTTCGCTGTCTTTTTAGTTAGCAGGTATTGCCAGAAACTCAGATATGAATTGGGACGGGACTCCAAGTTTGTTACGTCGTACGCTCAGAGGGAAGAGATGCTGCTTGAAGAAATCTACTCTGACAGTATTATGGAGCTGATCAGTTTTACCAATGACAGCCTAGGAAAAGTGTGTCAATTAGAAGCCCTTTTTGATGATGCAGTTGGGGTAATCAATGAAGATGGAGAGACTATTTATGTCTTTGGTGATGCTGGAATTGGAAAATCCATCTTGCTGCAAAAGATACAAAGCCTTTGGGCCAAAAAGGAATTGGACATAGGGGCCAAATTTTTCTTCCGTTTCCGATGTAGGATGTTCAGTTGTTTTAAGGAAGATGAAACCATATGTTTGAAAGACCTACTCTTCAAATATAATTGCTACCCAGACCAGGACCCCACCGAGGTGTTCCATTACATCTTACAATTCCCTCATACAGTTCTTTTCACGTTTGATGGCTTCGATGAGATCTATTCCAACTTTGATCTCAGTAGTGTTCCTGAGATGTGTTCGCCACACGAAGCCATCCACCCCCTGGTGCTGCTGGTAAGCCTTCTCAGAGGAAAGCTTCTTAAGGGATCCAAGAAAATTCTTACAGCGAGGACAGGAACTGAGATCCAAAGAAACATCATTAGAAAGAAAGTGTTGCTCCGTGGTTTCTCCAGCAATAACCTGAAGCACTACACTGCCATGTTTTTCAAAGATATGGGGCAACAAACCCTGGTATTGAACCAGTTGGAAGCTAACCCCTTTCTCTGCAGTTTGTGTTCGGTGCCTTTATTTTGTTGGATTATCTTTAAATGCTATGAACACTTCCATTCCATGTTTGACAGCCATGAGCTTCCAGCCTGTTCTGTTACATTGACAGATGTATTTTTGCTCATGATTGAAGTCCATCTGAACCGATCTCTGAAAACAAGTATGCTGAAGAACAACACCAGGAGCCAAGCAGAGATGTTCAAATCAAGAAAGGAAACTCTTCTAGCTTTGGGTAAAATGGCACATAAAGGAATGGAGAACTCTTCCTTTGTCTTTGAGCAGGAGGAGGTCTCATCAGCAAGCATCTCTGAAGAAGATTTGCAATTGGGCTTTCTCAGGACAGTTAAAGGTTACAGTGGTTGTGACAATCAGTCCACTTACGAGTTCTTGCACTTAACCCTTCAGTCTTTTTTCACAGCTTTGTTTCTGGTGATGGAGGAAAAAGTGGGTGCCAAGGAATTACTTCATTTTTTCAATGAATGTTCTTCCACTGCGACTGCCCAGCCTACTTGCTTTCCCATTCCTTGGTTGAAGAAACAACTAGCAGGGAAGGATCCTTTCCGAAATAATGAACACTTTCATTTTACCAACCTGTTTCTTTGTGGCCTGCTTTCTAGATCAAAGCAGAAGCTCTTCAGACATTTAGTTTTGCCTACAGTCATTAAGAGGAAGAGAAGGACTCTCATCACATACCTCGGGGAGAGCATGAAATCCCACCTGAAAGGCCTCACTCGATCCAGGCTTCAAAACTACAACCAGCTCCAGGTCCAGCCTAACTTTGTTTGGATGCTGAGGTGCCTTTACGAGACTCAGAACGAGAAAGTGGGCAAGTTGGCTGCCAAACGTATGCACGCCAACTACATCAAGCTCACATACTGCAATGCCAGCTCTGCTGACTGCAGTGCTATCTCCTTTGTCATGCATCACTTTCAAAAGCGCCTGGCTCTGGATTTGGACAACAACAACATCAATGACTATGGAGTAAAAGAGCTGCTACCTTGTTTCAGCAAGCTTGCAGTGATCAGGTAGGAGTTAGAGCAAACAGGTCCTTGCTTATCCTTGGTCTGTTCCACATACTGCTGGGCTGAAGGAATTGATCTTGAAAGTGGAGAAAGATGAGGATTCTTATTGCTGCTAGAAATTAGTTTCACATCTTCTGAAATCTTTGTTCTGCCAGTCACAGGAGCAGGGACAAGTTGTGAATTTGGAAACCCAAATGTAAAGGGTGATAAGAAGCCCTTAGAAGGGCTTCTCCTGGCTCCTTAGAAGCCAGGACTGTTTAAACCTGTAGATTTAGTTAACTCAGTCTCAAAATCTCAGAAGAGGATTTTTATGACAGAAAGTGCTTAAGGGAAAAGAAAGGAAACAGAAGTGCTTCCTCCATTATCTGAAGATTGCCTGAACCTATCTCTGCCCTTGGTCATACAGAGTAAGAGAGGATCTACTATTCAAAATAACCCTTGATCAAAAGCTCTGAATTTCTTGCTTTTATATCCTGCCAAGATGTCTTACTTCCACAAAACAAAAGTACATGTAGTACTCCATGAAAGGATATAGTTGAAGTCTTTAGATGTGGTGTTTCCCTGAGGTGATGTGGAGGGAGAACGTGGCTTGGTGTGATCAGGGAGAACTAACTCCATCTCTCACACCACAGGCCACGTTGTTCCACCTCCAGCCCTTTGAGGTTGTGCCATGTAGCTGTATCTTATTTGTCCAAATACTTAGGTGCAGAAAAACAAGAACTTCAGTTATCTTTTTTTAAAGCTGCTTCAACCTCATGAGATTATTTTTTTTAAAATAAATGTATTTATTCCTCCTGGTTGTCTGTGCTCTGCCTTGTTTTCCTCTAGGACTAAATCAAAGCAAGTGATGCATGTTTTTTCCAGTTAGTTGCAAATCAACTGACCTTCCAAGAGAAAGCAATAAGGAAACTCTGGGGAGAAATGCATAAGTATGTAAGACAAAACAAAGAGGAAAGGATCAGACTTTCACTCTTTGTCCCTGTCATATGATTGTGCCGTACAGAGCGTGATCTTAACACCATCCCCAGCACCAAACCAGTCTGTTAGGTTGCCTTTTTTTTTTTTCCTTTGTGGCTTTTCTGATGTTAGGACTTTGATTTCTAACAACCAATTTCTGCAGGTCAGCAGATGTTGTTTCTAACAACTTAACCATCCCTTTCAAAGAAGACAACTGTTCTCATCTGTAGAAATTGGTTCTGATTTCTCCTCTCTGCTATTGCATTGCAAAGTGACCAAGTTACTAACTAGCAAGAGTCAGGGAGGCTGTTGGTGATAAGGGACTCTTAGCAATGAATGTTCAGCTTCAGAGCTTGTGTAGAAACTAAAGCTGGTCAAAATGTTTTCCCAGGGACAGCTTTACCCAGAAAATGTGATTTATCGGAATTGGAATGCTTCACTGAGAACCTGTCTGCTTAGGCAAGGTGAAAGAGCTTGAGAAATTAAAAAAAAAAACCCAACCAAACTAAAAACCACCCACCAAAACAACTGTTAAAAGAAGTATTTTTATTCTGTGAATGACTGATGTTGATTTGTTTTGTGTCTAGTTGGGACAATAAAATTAGAAACCTCTAGCACACTCATGGGACTGCAGTTCTATTTCCTGGCAAGGGCTTTTCACAACTTTTATTCAGTGGAGCCTGAATGTGTTGTGGCTTTCAAGATGCCTGGCTTTCACTAGGTACTCAGAGAGCAGGTTGCAAGAAGAGTTGTTTGGAAAGCTTGCTTTTGTTAGGGTGTCAAGCAGAATTTCTTTCTGCATTCACAGTAAGTACAGGAGGAGGATGAGGTGTTTGGTTTCTGACTGACTACATTTTATTGTTTTCAGTTCTACGGACAGCTTCTAGAGCATTACCGTGGAGATCTGGGGTGTTTTCTTTTCCATGGTTTTTGAAGTGAGCTTTATGAAACTGACCTTATATTTCCCTTAATGGCTTTTAATATGTGGCTTAAGGACCTGCTAAAATATCAGAGGAAAGCGCACAGAACTCCAGTCATTCATTAACTCGTGGGTGATAAACACTTGTAATCTGTATTGATTCAAACTTTCTTTTATTTGCCTTCATTCCAGGCTTAGTGTAAATCAAGTCACAGACCATGGAGTAAGGATCTTGTATGAAGAACTCTCTAAGTACCAAACTGTGACTTACTTGGGGTATGTACCAATAGGGAGCAAAACACTATATATTGATACTAGAACATAAAACTGCAATGCTCACAGTACTGACACAGCAAAGGTGAGGTGGAAACCACAGTTACCTCCTCATTTATTGAACATAAGCAAAGCAACATTTCATGTCAGAAATTATTCAGCTGCTGTCCTGTAACAGGTCACTGGGAAAAGGACCAGAAATTCCATTGCACCACCTCACAGGGTGGCCTCCACTGACATCACGCTCTCCTGTGACGCAGTGCTGGCCACTGTCAGGTTACTGAACTGTGTGGGCATGCTAATTTTATACCTAAAGCCTTCTGCGAGCGGTGGAATAGGGAGAGAGACTGCAAGCAAGAGAGTGTGCGCTTTATACCTAGAGCTTCCTGCTTTCTGTGCTGAAAATGGTTTATTTAAACTATCCGTAGCACATATGGCTTTGTGGAAACTAGTACCAGAAACATGTAGTTTCAAGTGTCATCTTTGTGGTACCAATTTCTTTAAGACCTTAATTGCTTCTTAATCAAGTTGAAGCTGGAAGGCCTGTTCACTCTGACTTACAGCTCTTGGTGAAGTAGCTACACAAAAATGACTTTTTGAGAAGTGAACATGAATACCAAGAATCGTCTCCTTCCACCAGTGCCCTAATGTAAATACATCTGCTCAGGTATCTGATCTTCAGTAATATTTGCAACAGGATTATATGACTTTTAAAAGACCAAAAATACATTCTTCTGGTGTTTTCTGACTTCTTTTCTGGCAATATTATTTCTGTACTAACACAGGAATAAAGGGAAGCTTTGTTTGCTTGGAGAGACCATTTATTAAAAAAAAATCTTAGAATTTTTTTTTTTTTTGTCTCCTTGTACAAAGCCATACCAAAAAAGATAGATGCTATGCACGATTTATAAAATATTCAGGCTGTAAATATTAAAGTAACAGCAGAAATAACCTATTTTTACCAATGTGATTTTTCTTTAAGCTTATACAACAACCAAATCACTGATGTTGGAGCCAAGTATGTTGCAAAACTAATTGAAGAGTGTTCAAGCCTTGAATATGTTAAGTATGTTGGATTTTTTTTTTCCTCCCTACAGTATCCTTATTAAGGTAAAGCAACTTGAAATAGGAGGGAGAGTGCAAAAAAAAAGACAAAAACTATGTTTCATATAAAATATAGCTTAGTTTGCAGTTGTATATTCTTTTTTTCTAGCAGTGAATGACAGCAGGTGAAACTCTTGAATCCATAGTCTTTACTGGAATATAATAGTAAGCAAAAGGAGAGCACAAGACCTGTTCTTTACCTAAACCCAGTCTGAGCATCTGAGTGAGGCTTAAGTGGTACCTGAACCTTGCTGTCTTTTGCAATAGGTGAATTCACATAAATTTAGTACCAAGCTTCTTCATATCTTGTCTTTTACAAGCCATTGGAGTCATGCTGTGCTGGTGTCATAGTTCTGGAATTCCCCAGATTCACTTGGGGAGTTGTTCCCTTTAATTCCTGGAACTTCCCCGGACAAGAGTGTCTGGCCATGCACAACACTGGTTTTACATAAAGGTAGATCATTAACCAATGGTTTAATTGTGACCATAGCAGAAAATAGAGGTAACTACAGCTATGTCAGCTGCTGGTATTAATTTAGCAACCAGCAGCCAGGGACTCTTGGGTTCTCGTTCTGCCACTAACTTCCCCTGAAACCCCACACTAGCCACATCCTTGCCACTTAAAATATTTACAGAATTTTGAAACCCAGGAGCACTCCGGTTCTTTCACTGCTTTGACACCGGACTTTGCTTATTTAATCTGACTTTCACAAAAAAACCTGTTGGAAGGTAGTTACTTTCAGGCTGCATAGTAACCCCAGAGATTATTTTGAGATAGAGTGCATATTCATGTGTCTGAAGTCAGTCAAACAAGCCAGCTTTTCTTTGTGTAAATGTAGTGGGTTGAGGGGTTTTTCGTTTTTGTTTGTTCTTTACATCAACTTATATGCAATAGAGACTTACCTCTTCCTTGAACTCCAGCCGTTTGGTATCCCCACTTGGGCCAAAAAAAGAAAAGGTCTTCTGTAGAGTGCCAGCCAAGGACACTCGGTGCTGCACTGTCCTGTGCCACCACCCATAGCCTGTGCTCGGGACAGAAAGACCTGAAATTATCACAATCTGTGCTTATCAGCTGCAGTCTCCTCTGGAGCCACATAACCAAGAAATATTCTGTTCCTTGTGGCTTCGTGAAACAAGCTGCATGTAATTAATGTATTCTGTAGCAACTGCGGACTGGATTAAAAACTAGGTAGGGGTCCTTGTCTTGGGGATCAGTTCCTAAAGCTAATTTCTGACATACTGAGCAGCAAACCCAAGGCTCTACAGTAATACTTCTGATTCGAGGGCCTGACATGCAAAATATGTAAAAGACAACAAAAATTATGTCTTTTGGTCAAAGGTCATGTGCCTGCAGTATTTTTTAACTCTAGGTTAATCTTTGATAACTGTAGCTACCCTCCAGAGTTAATTAGCCTTAAATACTTGTATCCCTTTCAGAGCTTGTGTTCTAATAGCTGTACTGTTGTAAGTGACCTACCTCATCAATTCATGTATTTTGTGCAGAATAGGAGCAAACAAAATAACAAGCGAAGGAGGGAAGTGCCTTGCCCAGGCCATCCAGAAGAGCAAGACAATGTTTGAAATTGGGTAAGTTTGGTGCTAAGGAGCAGAGCTCAGGGCTTGGTCTTGTCAAGGCATCTGTAAATCCCTTAGGATTCCTTCTTTCAGTCTTACTTTCTTTCCTTCTGCCATTCCTCCTCATGGCGGCATTAGAACAAACTGGTGCAGGAGCATAGCCGCATTTTTGACTTGGAGGGAAAAGGAGGGCTGCTTTATTCTTCTCCAGTTCACACAATGTTTGTTTGGGGTTTGTTGTTTCTGGTTTTGGTTTGGTTTTTTTTCCCGGTTCTGAGAGAACCTTGAAGGACAGGCAAATTAATGAGGACAGTATGTAAAGAGAGCCACTTTCCTTATGGCAACACAGCTGCTCTAGAGATATTTGGTAATTTTTAAAAGTCTGGGTGGTTTTATGACTGTTGGCAGTGTACCGAGTTATTGAGTGTCATTGTTATAATTGTCAAACGTTCTGCATAAAGTCCTGATAAAGTTGCAGGCTGGGAGAATAAGAAGGAATTCCCATCATCCTTCCCTCTAGTCTGTCCCAAACTGGAGACTCTGCTGTTATTGGAGAGAGGTCTGAATGTACTGTAAACTTTAATTCTTGTCCTCTTTCTCAGGAGTAATGCTAAATTTTAGACGTTTATATTACTTTTTTTTTTTTCCCTCTGGCAAATTCCAGATTCTCTTTCCACTCTACAGAAGAACATTTTTCTCAGAATCTAATACTCAAATACACAGAATTAAAACCTCTGTTTGGCCATTCAGTAACCCTGAAATATGAAAATCAGATTTGAACAGTTAGATTTTTGACCTTTAATTTTGTTGTTCTACAACATTGCACAAGTACAGGCGACAGCTTGAACATTTCCATTGTCATATCACTGGGTCTGCTGTGCTGTACTTGCTGTGATTTCAGTGAAGTACTCCTATTTTCTCCTCTGGAGGAAATAGTCACTCCAAATGGATTTAGGATAGCTTGGGCAGAAATGTTTGAACAGATATATTCAGCATTTACATAACAAACTGCACTGGAACTGAAGGACAAGGAAATTTTAGGGAACTTACTGGAAATGGATGTGTTTAGATACCACAAAGCTCAATTGATTTTAAAAGAGCTGCCAACTAATTACCCATCAAGCTGAGTGTGGCTCTGAGTCATCAAGCCACGATCCCTGTAAAAAAAAAAAAACAACAACTCCTTATACCTCAACAGAGGCGCCTTCAAGCCTTATAATATATAGTGAATTTTCAAAGCAGTTGGACTGCATATAAAAGATTTGACCAGATACTGCTATTAAATGTTGATCAAATCTCTGCAGCTTTTACCATATTACCTTCTCCTGACCCTTTCTGTTACCAGGGGTTGTTTTACCATTGGAAAAATGAATGCTATTCCTTACAAATGTGTGGAAGAACCCAGGGTCCTACTGTCCCTGTGAGATTTTGCTCTTTCTCTTGGCAGCTGGAGAGGGAGGAGATACCACTTGGGTGTAACACTGAAGGAATCGTAACTGTTTTGCCAGACGATTCTGAAGGAGCAGGGGAGCTCGTAGGGCAGTTCACTTCAGAAACTCACCCATTTGGGTGCATGTCCCTGTGCAGTTGTGCATATGAGGAGTCTTGCCCAAAACATGTACTTTGCACTGTGTAAAGGCCAGTCTGTGCCCAGGAGAACTCTGGCAGGAGTATGAGGGGGAAACGCTGAGCAGGGAAATGAACAGGTTTAGGACTTTGTGTGTTCATTTCTCATGGCAGCTCACTGTACTCACAAGACTCCCTTACCCCATAAGGGTACAGGGCTGCAGAGGGTTTGCTCAGTCCCCCATCCCTGGAGACATTCAAGGCCAGGCTGGATGGGGCTCTGAGCAACCTGATCTGGTTGAAGATGCCCCTGCTCATGGCAGGGGGATTGGACTACATGACCTTTGAAGGTCCCTTGCAGCCCAAACTATTCTATGATTCTATGAAGATGATCCCAGAAGCACCCCTGCTGCAGCAGGCTGTCTCCTAGAGCTTCTTGCGTGCTGCGGCCTTAGGGTGCTGGTGAGTCAGCAGAAGCTGATGGGGTGGTGTGCAAGGAGTGGAACACTCCTGTCTCAGCAGGGAGGGTACCTGCCAGTTTTCTAGAAAGCCTGAAAGACTTGAGTGGGAGGGGAGGGAAGAGAAAAAGGGAAAATGCAATGCCAAGGGGCAGGACGGCAGCACACCTGATTATCTCCTGGTTTCTTCTCTTCACCAGGATGTGGGGTAATCACATTGGAGACGAAGGAGCAAAGGCATTTGCACAGGCCCTGAGGAACCACCCCACATTAACAAACGTGAGGTAAAACACCAGTGGAGCTGGCAGCTCAGTGTAGCGCTGGGCTTCCCATCATGCTTCGAAGCGATGACTTTCCCACCAAGCATTAGTTTGGAACCACCATCTGGTATTGCAGTCTTCACTTTGTATCTAACAGGCTCTTGATGCGAGGAAGAGGCCAGATTGAAACAAAAAGCGCTGTGCAGCCATTGTGCAAGTTAAAAATATTGCAGGGCTGGCATCCTTTCCTCTGTCTTCACCTCCTCCTCCCCTCATGCTGCACAGTTGCTGGCATTTGTGAAAGCACATGGTCAGTGGGTGCCATTTTGATCTGAGAGCATTAGCAGAAGGACGCACCAGCTGTCACAGAATTGGGCTCCGCGTGAGCTCCGTGTTAAAACAGTTTATGTTGCAAAGGTACAGCAGCTTTTAGCAAAGTAATTTTTAGGTGGGGAACTGTTTGGGTAGGGACTGGGGCATTCTTAATTTCAGGCTCTTCTTGTACCCCAGTGGAGCTACACCACTTCAGTATTAATGAGATGTAGTCCTCACTGGAGTTCAGTGATTCATCTCAAACTGGCCTTCTGGAAGCCCTGGCATGGGTGAAGCTGGTAGCACAGCACAGGGAGAAGCCAGCAATGTAAAATAGCCCATCCCCTGCCACACTTTTAAATGCTGGCTAGGGATTTAAAGATGCTTACTGTGGTGTCTGCTGCTGTTCTGGTGTCCCTCCGCACAGCTGGAACACTGGGTTCATGGTGATCTTTTCGATTTGTTTCCCTTTTCCACTGGCCTCCATGGTGAGGGAGCAGACAAGGCTCCTGGGTTTCCCCACAAGGTGGCACATGGCACTAGTTTATTTAGAAATACAGTGCTTGGAGTTTGGGGATCTCTGGGGAGCTTATTGCTGCCATTTCAGATCCAGGGATTTCAGAGCTGTTGCCATGTCCTCCTTTCTGCAAGCGGATAGCCAGGCTTAAAAAATTAAAAGCTGAACAGGTGCAGTGACCTAGATATATTTAAACTTAAAAGCTATCTGAAATAGCCATCTTCCTGTAATTGCAGAACCCATCCAGACGCATCAGACTTGAAAGAAAACATTTCAAACTGGATTCTCGGATGGGAACAGATGTGCTGATGAATGTGCTCGCAAAAATAAGGAGTAACTGTGCTGGCTAGGTCTGGGTTTTGCTGGCATCTGTGCAGGGTGAATCTTCTGCTCTGCAGTGTGCTTGCACTTGAGTTCATTTTTATCTTCCACTGGTTAATCTTGCTTCATTATTTGAATTCACAATTAACACTAGCAGTAGCTCTATGTGAAGACTGAGGGAAGACAGTCCCTACTACATTAGTTCATTTCAGCATATATGCCGGTTTT
This sequence comes from Patagioenas fasciata, assembly GCF_037038585.1. Taxonomy (NCBI): domain Eukaryota; kingdom Metazoa; phylum Chordata; class Aves; order Columbiformes; family Columbidae; genus Patagioenas; species Patagioenas fasciata. The sequence goes on along the minus strand of NC_092521.1, from coordinate 124,436,937 downwards.
AGGGCCGGTCATGATGGACTGAGAATATCTAGTTTCAGCTGAAGCTAGGAGGGACTCGTGCTAATGCATATTTGTGTCATTACCCTATGTGATCCCCCTTTCTACCTTCTTTTGAGACCAGACTCCAGCCTGGCTTTTGAGGGGAGAAGATGCATTTTGACCTCTGAAAGCCTGGAACATAACTTGAACTGGATGATTTTGCCAATGTCTATTCAAAGAATGAAGGGCAGACTAAGAAATGTTTGTGGTTTGTAATGGAACACATGCATTTAGAAGCTCATCTCTCCATAGAGAACAGAAGGTGTTGTGTTTGGATGAAGAATGAGTTACTCAGGTGCCTGAAGGACTTAAAGGACAAAGTTTGTACAGGGACTTGGGATGACAAATCCTTGTAAAAACCTGTGTACTACTAAGCACAACACTTTGTCCTTGTTAAAAACCTTTACTTTCAAAATCACAGGGTGCAACGCTGCTGTCAGTCCCAATAGTACAACTCACTGACAGCAAATCTTGTGGCCCGTGTGACAGACCTGCACTCAGACTGCAGCCTGTGAACTGTTCTCACTTGTAAAAGTCATAGGAGCTTGCTGGTTTGTGAAGTATATGAGCCTTTGAAATGCCCAAAATGCTGAACCGTAGAACTGGGAAACAGATAATCCAGGATATTCACTAGTATTTGGCAGTGATTGGTCAAGTGATTCTGGCTGTTTCTTACACCTTTGTGTCTTTGCTTTGCAGTCTGGCATTCAATGGCATCACGACAGAGGGAGGCAAGAGTATTGCTGAAGCTATGCAACACAACAACTCTGTGAGAATATTCTGGTAATTGACACTGTGGTCTACTTCTCCTTTCTCCAGAGAAAGCCACAACCTAATTTTATTTCCTCCAATCCCATCACTTCCTACTCTCCCCTCCTCCTTCTCTCCCTTCCCTCATCTCCTATGCTTTCACTATCAGCAAGCTATAAGCTATATCCCTTTGGAAGAATGTGGACTTGAGTAATGGATCAGGAGCACGTGTCCTTTAGGACACATTCCAATGTCCCAGTGTCATGCTTTGTTCCCTCCATTGTGCTTTCCCCATCTTCTCTCACTTCTATCATCTAGAGTCAAGTTCTTTGTCCCCAGTTTTTGCACATTTTCAGTGTTGTCTTTCCCTCTCTTTTTCCATTATACTTCATCCACCTTTTAGACACTAAAAAAGTATCATTAGAACATTGCTCTGAGAAATAAAGATCTGATACTCTTGTCTCTTTTACCTCCAGGGCTTCTCTTCAGTGTCTCTTTGTGTCCAGCCTTTAGAAATTGCTCAGGGCAGGAACAGCATATCCCCCTTTGGCTGTCTAAAGCTAAGTCACAGACAAGCTGGAAAAACAGGAGGCTGAAAAACAATCACAACATCCTAAGTGAACATTTTCTCTCCCACTTAGGTTGACTAAAAACGAGCTGGATGATGAGGCAGCAATGAGTTTTGCAGAGATGCTGAAGGTCAACAAGAAACTGGTGCATTTATGGTGAGTTACACTCCACAGAGGCACAGGCTCTTTGGCAGTTGCTGCATTAAAGCTTCACCTTCCAAGTCTATGTAGGTCACAGTAAGCTTTCTGTGCGTAGTCTGGATGCAGCTGACTGGTTGTAGACAGTTCTAATGGAAAGTTAATAAAGCTGCTGTCTAGTGTTTTGAACCTGCTTTCATACAGGGAAAAGCTGAAGCTGTTTGTGTGTCCTGGTAACTTTTGAACTTCTGATTTCTCCTTAGGGGAACAGTACTGGGCTCAAACACGGAAGTTTAAAAAAAAGAGAAGCAGACAGCTAGAATAGAATAACCTTACAATGATTCTTACTATCTGTCATCACACTGTGAAAGTAGCAAGCTCAACTCTTACTCTCCAACCAAGAACCTACATGACAGATGCTTAAATACATGTCCCCTTTGCCCAATGTTTTCTTGTAGGGCTAGCGCTTTCATTCATGTAAGACACTCATCTATAAGACATAAATCCCTGGGAAACCAGGGATTATTTCTAGCTATCACAAAGAGACTTGTTAAACCTCCAAGAAAACACAGCATTGCCTGTTATAACCCAGAGGTTCACAAGAATTTGTTAGTGGATGGAGTAAGGCAGATGTGGGCTGTGAAACAAATAGCCACCCATTAATTCCAAGTGACCAAGAGAACATAATCAATGGAGTCTCTTTACAAAGACGTTGCTAACCAGACTCCAACGTCCCCTGTATTAATCCTAGTTCCCTCCCCTTAGGAAGCAAGCCGGTTGTCAGAGGTGCCAAGTACTTGTAGCTGCTTTTGAAAGCAAGTAGAAGGTCTGGTGCCCATCACCCTGAAAATAAAAAGAAGGGAGGAGGGCTTGATTTCTTTTTGCACAGCTGCAGGTATACTTCACTGAGCAGTCTGGTTTGAATTCATGCTAAAGATTTCCCCAACGAACACATGCACAGTAATCTAGATGCATGTCTTTACCATGGCTCAGTGTTGTTCCAAGGGTTTCTGCCAGCTGACAAATTTATATCATACTTTGCTGGTTATACCAGTGGAATACCTCCAGAAAGTAGTGACCTATACAGATAGTTGAGGCAAAATTAAAGTCTCTTTCCAGTAGCTGAAAGCATCTACTTGATCCCTTTGCATTTTGATTCATTTACAAAGTGCAGAATGTCCTTTGATGGGAATGCCTCCTTCATTCCTTTCTTTCTTCCCTCCCTAAGAGAGCCTTCAATTCATTCAAATTTTCAGCCTCATCCTGAATCCTGTGGGATTCACAGCACCAGTCACATGGAACGGTGCAGCCATGGTAGGCTGAAAGGTAAATATTGAGTTAGGCTAGGCTGATGAGTGTTTTTAAACTCATGCAGATGAGGGGGCTTTGCTCATTTTTAGCTAGGGGGATGGTTTACAGTGGTTAGTAAGTTACGTGCTTCTTCATCAGTTGTGCTACTTGAGGATCTATCTTACCGATATCATTTTTTTCCCTCAGCTCAGATGAGACAGACTTTATAGCTGCTAAGGTGGCTTCCCTGAGACTTGCACCTGCTCAGACCAGAGTAAAATTCAATGCCTTGGTTTTCAAAGATCTTGCTGGTCTGATAGTCAAGACAGGAGGATTTGGCAACCTCTAGATCATAACTGCTAAAACACTGAGTCTACACAGGGTCTGTACTCAGAATTTTCTGTACATCATTACTCAAAAATGTCTCACAGTGTTCTTAATAAAAAAAACAGCTAAGAGGTTAGTCTGTCTCAGAATCCAAATATCACAATCCCATACCAGTAGTAAATGGCTCTTAGGAGAAATTTGTCAGCTATGTAATTAAGCTCAGTATCTCCAGAATGCAGCCACATGCAAGATTAAAAGGAAAAGACTAATACTCTGAGCTCTGTTTCTTAAAGTGTACGTGAGGCATTTGACCAGAACTGTGTACCGTCCTCACAGACAGAAATCACAACTATCCTGTGGCAAACAGGCGACTTTGCTCTTTGATAGCAAGCTTGACAGCAAGGTTGTGCGTGTGCTTATATAAATCAGTGTGTGTGTTAGTTTGACGTGAAGTGCTTTCTTTTTAGGCTTATCCAGAATCAAATTACAGCCGAAGGGGTGAAGTACCTCAGTGAAGCTCTCAAGGAGAACACAGCTATTAAAGAAGTCTGGTAAAGATCTGTTCCTCAAAGGCTCACTTTGTAAACTTTATTTCCCTTTAAAACACTTCTGGCATTACTACTTTCCAGCCTAAAAAATTCAGAGCAAGTTTGTGTGAGGCAGGGGTTGTAGTTCCAGCTGCGGGTTTCAAATAGGTAAAAACCCCCTGTTATTGAAACACTTCCCTGTGTGTTATGAATCTCAAGCAGTTTTGCTAGTTCACATCTCTGTATCACTGATTTGCAGAATGTGTGTGTTTGTTTGCAGAATCGGCCCTAAATTTATAGACCAAGTTTTGCTTGTCCTGGGCTGTTTTTGAATTTCTGAACATGTTCATGCTTTTCAGGAGCTAAATCCCAACAAGCATGAGATGGTTACATTTAATTAGCATTACTAATTTGGTTCATAGTATTTGTGCTTGGATTTTCTTCGGGCAGTGCTTCAAACACACTGAAAGTGCTAAGCTGCAAAAAGATTAACTTTCTGTTAAGAGTTGCTTGTTTTAGATCAAGTAGGCAACACATAGTCGCACGTGTGCATCGTAAGGCACAAAGCCAAACACCACATTCCTTCCCTCACCTCAAGGAGCTCAGGAGTCAATAGAACTGTGCTGGTTTTAGCACCGCTGCTTTATTATTGAACATGAAATTTATTTTTAAATATATATATGTATTTGTTTTAGCGAGAGGACACTGAATTCTTGCTTAGAAAGACGATGACTCACTACCTGACTGGTGGCTTCTCTGGAGATGTGGAAGTGATGCTGTTTTCAAGGGCCACTTTCGTGTGCAGAAGAGGCATCAATTCCCATTCAAATCACTCTGAATCTTCAGACCGAAATGTGTCTTTTGATTCTTGCCTGAAGTTACAGGGGTGTTAATTAACCCAAATAATTTCAAAAGCCTAAATGGTTTAATAGATTTCTGCAATTCTGAAATCTGCACCTCCTAGACTGCTCATTTTCAGGGGTGTGAATATCAATGTAGATTACGTAGCCAGACTTGAAAATGTTACTTTAAGTCATTTCATGTGAATAATACCTGAGTATTTAACGAGAGTTTATTTCCCATGTTGTCATGGAAGACACAAAATGCTCTGAAAGCTTCAAATTTCTTTAAACTAACCCACTTCATGGTAAGAACCTTTGTCAGCTCTGTGCTGCTTGCTGAAATGCAAACAGCTGAGTATCCAACACTGATTTCAGCTCAGTGAAGTTTAGGTGATAGCTCAGTTGTTTTTTCTGTTGTTTGTTTGTTTGTTTCTGGTTTTTGCCTTATTCCTCATCTGTTCTGTGGCCTGTCTGGGCCTGGTTCCCAATGGTGGCCCCTTGAGAAACACGTGGCTCACACGGCATTGCAAAGCTGTGGTTCTGCTCCAAAACCTTGGGAAAATAGAGGATGAGCAACAGTCTCTACCTTACTTTCACATCCTTTTTATTTTTCTCCTCCAGTTTGAATGGGAACCTGATAAGCCAAGAAGAGGCCAAAGCTTTTGAAAACGACAAACGGATCGTTCTCTTTTGAATGAGGACTTTCCCATTTTGACAAATGTCGTGTTACAAAGGTTACTCCTGCGCTTGGACTGTGGAGTTTACAAAGGTGCAGTTCTGCAGTGCTCATGGCAGGAGAGAGAAACGTGATTAGCTGCCTCTTTATGAACATGCTGTACTCCCTCAGCGCCACCCCTTCCCCTGCCTGTTTTTCGTAATCCTTTTGGTGAGTGGGAAGTTGCCTGGGTAAATAATTCATGCTTGTTTGGGGCTTTGAAGATGAAATGCAAAATGTTAACAGACCAAATCTGCTGGCAGGTGTATGCATTTTGATAACTGAGTTTAGATTTATTCTGTATACTGATGTAAATAATCTCTAACTTATTTATATACATAAATATATATACACACATATATATGCAAGAAAGGGCGCAAGACGCACAAACTCCACAGGCTCACAGTATTATCTGCTCATAAATTAAAATGAACATGCATAGCTTTATTTGGAGCAGAATCCATCTCTAATTGTTGCATGGTACCAGTGTTTTCAACATTAATACCTTTTTTCTGTTTAGAAATTAAGCCCTTATTTCTCCGCTGTCTCCAGGCAATGGTGTAGATGCTGGGGCTTTTTTGTTGTGTTTTTTTGAGAAATGGATACATCAGGCTCGGCTTACTTTCAATAATCTTTTTTTCCATGTTGAAGCCAATACATTTTCTTTCGTACAACCAGAAGTCCTTACTGCCGTCACAGTAAAAGCATAAAACTGGCAGTAAAACACTTCTGCTGAAAATTTCCCGAGGGCTGGAGAGAAACTGCTACCTCCTGTTTCCACGGTGTTTGTTCTGGGGAGGGGGCCTGGAGATAAATGTGAAATATTAATTAGCAGGCTGTTCAGTGCCTTGGCTCTTGGCCGAGATGCCGTGCCAGTGGCAATACAGCAATAGTGAGTTGCCCAGCTTCAGTGGGGAGAAAGGATGATTGAAAATCAATTGTGACAAGTAGAAATCCCTTCTCCCAGCAACATGTAAGCACAGAGAAGGATAGAGATTTGCTTGGAAAGCTTTTATTCTGCGCTTGAATTAGTGGAAGAAGCAAGGCAAAGGGCAGGTAGCAATGATAAAAACCAGAAAGAAAACATTATCCCCCCACAAATAAGTAGCATTTAGGGAGTGTAACTTCAGATGCACTTAATACACCATTCCTTTGCAAACTTTTTTTTTTTTTTTTATTTTGTGTGTGTGTGTGTAAATTGGACATGCTGTATAAAGGTAAACTCAAATTCTACCCCACAGTGTGCACAAGGAACCTAAAAATGGAGAAGCACGATCCCTTTTCCTTCTTCTGTGTTACCACCCCTGCAAAACTTGGAGAAACGATTCTCCAGTCGCTGCCTGACCCACAAAATCTTGGTAGGCTGGAAGAAGAGTCTCCAGTTAAAATGCCAAACCAATGAACCCTCACCTTCCCATCTCCCAAATCTGCCCCATGAAGCAAAATATGAAAGAAGGTTTGCTTGTAGGTCGGAGTTTCTCTGTTTCTAGGTGATAGCAGATATTTCCCAAGCCCCAATTCTGTCTGTTCCCTTCAGCTCCCCAACACATTTTCAAAGTCAAAGCTTTTCACAAAACCCATGGTTTGTGGGGTTTTTTTTTAAAAAAAAAAAAAAAAGAAGAAGAAGAAAAACAACTTAGTGCTCATTATTTTTGAGTGGCTTTGCCTCCCTGTCCATGGTATCAGCACTGATTTTTCACAGGGAGACAGATGAGGCTTTTGGCCTGTGCCAGGGGAAAGTCAGCTAACGTGAATGATCTCCGCACCTGAGCCATTTGTTTACAGAAGCAAAAGGGAACACAGTTACCGAAGAGCTGGAGTTCAACAGTGAAAACATCTGCCAAAGCCAGTCATTTAAAGGCTTCTCAGCAACTTTAACAAGTCAGACAACCGTGCACTATCAAAATGTTATTCCTGTTTGGCCACCCTGCCCTTAGGGTGAGGAGGAAACACTGGTGCAAGAAGGGCCTTTACCAGAGGTGGCATTTGCCTGTGTTGAAAGCCAGAGTGCCCTCAGTTTGCTCTAGTGATTGAATTACTTGCTAATTTACCTGGTAGAAAAATATAATTTAAAACCCCAGCCCCTGTCCTCATTTCACCAATAGGCTAGAGCAGTACCAAGTGTCCGGGACAGTTCCCTCCAAGCTTCCAGTGCAGACACTTCTGCCCCTTTTGTTTTTGGTCTAGAGCAGCTTTTGGAGCGCGATAACAACGACAACCCTGTTGCAAATCCTGTTTCGTGCCCAGCTGTTACCAGCCAGGTCACTGTGTTCAGGGACAGGAGCATCTACGGGGCTGCAGCCACTGAACTCAGAGTAAGTGGTGGCAGGATCAAGCCCAGCTCCACATAGGACAGAGTTTGGCACCGATGACGGTGCCAGTGACCGCGCCAGTCACAGCCACTCGTTGCAGAGGTGAGTTTGGGCTGCGAGCAACCATTTAGGCTGGGCTGATGATCTGAGCGCAGCTCAGTCTGGCTTTGACAAAACCAAGGAGTTTCACAGCATCCTGCTCCCAGCTCGCCCAGGGCAGAGGGTCTGTGCCCCACAGCACGTCACAGCTTTGGGAAGGTGCTGCTGGGGAAAGGGGTTGCTGCTCTGGGAGCAGCTGGAGTTTCCTTGCTGATCGGCACAGTATTTCAGGCTGCGTTTCTTTCTTCGTAGTCTTACTGCACTATTTGTGGAGTGCGCCAGAGCATTTGCAGCTTGAAGCCAGAGCCTTGTTTACTCAAATTCAGAGACAACTGTAACTTTTTTTAAGACTTGTTTGTAATTTGCTAAGATCTCTGTACGTGGCGTTATGTTTTTTCCACTTGTCCACTGTGATAATAAACAGCTTTTTAAAGAACTCCAACAGGCTGCCTGCAAGTGCTTTGGCTCTGCTGAAGCCCTGTCAAGCAGATACTTGGCTACATCACAACAGGACCATGACAGCCTCACTAACTGTGGCTGCAGGCAGGAGAAGGGACCTGCCACAGCTGGAGAAGGGCACTTGCAGCTGCCACTGTCCCCAAGGGACCTTTCCAGCAGCAGGTTCCAACCCAGTTAGGGGCAGGGAGGGAAACCACGATGGTGGCTCAGAGCCACACGCTCTGCTACCGTGCTGTGTCCAGCACTGGCTGCAGCAGCTCTCTGTGTTTTCATCCACTGCAAGGGGCAAGCTCGTGCTGGCTCAAAGTGCAACACTTTAATTTTGGTGGTGCAAGCTGTGTGTAATTGCTGGTGGTGCTGGATAACACAGTGGCCCCCAAAGAATCACACACACAGAATCACAGAATGGTTGGGGTTAGAATGGACCTCTGGAGATCATCTAGTCCAATCCAGCTGCTAAAGCAGGTTCACCCAGAGCAGATCACACAGGAATGTGTCCAGACAGATGTTGAATGTCTCCAGAGGAGGCTCCACAGCCTCTCTGGGCAGCCTGTTCCAGTGCTCTGGCTCCCTCAAAGTAAAGAAGTTTCTCTTCATTTTTAGAAGGAACCTCCTTTGCTTCAGTCTGTGCCCATTGCCCCGCATCCTATTGTTGAGCACCACTGAAAGGAATCTGGCCCCATCCTCTTGACACCCACCCTTCAGATATTTATAAACATTGATAAGATCCCCTCTCAGCCTTCAGTTCTCCAGGCTGAACAGACCCAGCTCTCTCAGTCTCTCCACCTGAGAAAGATGCTCCAGCTGCAACACGGTGCTGTCCCACGCTGTCACACACTGCCAGGTCTTCAGGAAAGGATCCTCCTCTGAGCCTGGTTTAGTGCCACTAATGGGGTGTCAGACCTGCATCTCCAGTTCAAGACTCGCAGCCTTTAGTCTTCCACCACAGCCAGCACAAGATCCCAATATCCCATCCATGCTGTGGGAGCAGCATCGATGCTGAAAGGCTGTGAGAGACCCACCCCTGCTTCCCTGGGGCTTCACTTCCTTCCCTTACCTCGAAAAATTGCAAAATTGTATATATGGCTGCAGTTGGGAGCGAAGGCATCAGAGCCAAAGTAGCAAGGGACGGGCATGCTGTGAGGAAGGAGAGGTTGCTGCAGGGGCCACTCAGTTTTCAACTAATGGAACAAATAATCTTAACAGCAAAAAGCTGCAGCTGTGCACAAAGCACCTGACTGTTGCTTGAGGAGGCAGAAATAAAACAGGAGGATCATGCTAGATGAAAACAGAGGCCGGGCTGGAAGCTGCCTGCTGCACCAGGGGACCCTGAATGTACTCACAGGAGATGGTTTCTGTTCCCTTGCTGGGGGCAATCCGTTGCCTTGTGGGATGAGTGAGGCTTCTAAAAACATGATGTAGCAACAGCGGTGAGTCTTTCCTCTCTTCCCCAGGTGGGGACAAATGGCAGGAGGCTGCAGGAAGGGCCATAGGCACTGGGGAGGCCCCTCCTGAGGAATTCACATTCAAATCCCCCCTGAATCTCAGCAGGGCTGAGGTTAACTGTCCTCTCCCAGAGGTGAATGAGAGGCAAGGGCACGAGCTGCCAAGGTTTGAAATAACTTGCCTCAGGTACGCAGCTGGACTTGAAGGGAGCACTGGTGCTTCAGAGAGATGAGCAGGTTCAGCTTCAGAAGCATCATGGCAGGTGAGGGAATAAAAACTGGTCTTGTAGTCAGGCAGGGGCAAAAACTACAGCCATTGCTTTATATTGGGAAAGCAGGGGGTGTCCTGCATCCTCGCACATCTGCTCTGATGGGAATCCCTGGGTGACTGCACCAGAAAGCAGGGGATTCCCAGCAGGGCTGATGCCACCTCACCCACCCCAGCTCAGCGCCTTCAGGTGTCAAGTGAGGCGTTAAGGTGGTGATACCTAAACCCTTGTAGTGCCCAGGGTCTGCAGCTGCTGCTGGCACCCAGGCTGCTGAACCGGGGGCTTCCCAAGAGCCGTGGGAGGCTGGGACCTTCTGGAGGCGTGTAGAAATGGAAGATGTAGAAATGGGTGCCGACGAAGTAGGTGTTTCCCTGGCTCTGGCTGTCCTGCTGGTAACCGCCACCATGTTTTCTCCACCCAGCAGAGCTGCTAAGGCAGGGCCTGGAGTCCAAATCCCAGCCCTCGCCCTGGCCTTGTCCCAGCCCAAGCCTCACACGTGAAACAGAACAGCTCAGGGTCATTCATATGGGAGCAGCTCTGTCACCTCACTGGACGCAGTTTTCCTGCTTTATTGGCTCCTCTTTCACGGCCCCAGCTGTGCTTGGGGGGCGGCAGCCCCATGCACCGAAGAGGAATGAACAGACCCATTCCCCAAGCTTAGCACCCTTGCCCAGGGGCAGTTCAGTGCAGTGCAGGTGAGCCTGGATTTGAGAACCTTTGCTGAGAAAGGTGCTGTGCTTCCCCTGTTCTTGCCCCCAACACGGGCAGCTGGCCCATGAGGTGGCCGCTGGTGGCTCAGCCGATGGGCCACTTGCACCTCTGCAGTGAGCTGTGCCCTAGAGCAAACCAGCCCCAGGCAGAAGTGCCTGCTCTGCTCCCGTGGGGGAGAGAGATGGAGCTCCAGCTCTAGCCAACCCTTTGCAAACAACTAAATTATGCTCAACCACTTGCTTCTGTGGATTCATCCTATACAGCAAGTTAATTAGCTGCTAAAACCTTGCGAGCAGGGAGGGTTAGACCTCACAGGCTGGAGTAAATGAAGCTGTCAAGTTTTCATGATTCCATTATCTGCCAGACTCCTTAATCCTGAGTTTAGCAGATGTTAATCCTGGCACAGGTGACTCGTGAAGAGGAAAGCTGCCCCCTTTAGAAGTCACTCAGGCAGGGAGTCCACTGAGGCAGGGAGTGAGTGAGGAGACCCCACAGGTCATTCTCCTTGGAGACAAAGCCTGTCCAGGCTCAGACAGAGGCTTTGGGTTTCCCTTCTGTTTGAAGCCAGCTTAAAGAAGTAACTAGGAATGGAAGGAGGTGGAGGGAAGAAAGTCTTTGTTACAATTTAAACCAGTGTTCAAACAAAGAAGTCTGTAACTAGAGTGAAAACAAAAAGCAGGGCAGAAGGTCAGCAAAACATGACTCAAAACATAAAGAGCCCAATCCAGAAAGGCACCAAGCACCCGCAGTCTCCACTGAGCTCGTCCGAGGACCCATCCCTGTGCTTTTAATATCTGCCTCCTCTACGCTCTTGCGTTTACGAGGAGTGAGTCATCTTGCGTCAACTGGGGATGGGCTTTACACAATTATTTATTTATGTCAAACCCTCCTCCCTGCCCCCACGCATCCCTGATCTCATCCCCCTCAGAAAACAGATGCTTTATTGAATGAGGACTGGAAAATGCCATCTCACTTGACTTTTGCCGAGGCTCCTTGTCCAGTGGCCGGCTGGCAAAGAGACAGTGGGCACGAGCTGCGCAGCACCTCACAAGCAGTGACCTCTGTGAGCTTGTTCGGCTTTGTGGATGCAGACACCACTCTCCCTGCATCTCCTTAGCTAAACAAATACATGGAGTGATGGTCACAGAGACCAGCAGGCTCCAGCCTGAGCCCCCCAGGCACAGACATTGCTCATGTCTTGTAGCCTCAGAAGAAGCATGGGACCTTCCAGCACAGGGCACTCAAAAGCCAGGGGAGAAAATGTCCCCATTTAGCTCCAGCTGCTGCAGGGGACTCTCCCCTCCCTCCCTGCTAAAAGCAATGCTGCCTCAAGAAGCGGGAACTGGCTGTAACGAGCAGTAATGGGGACAGACACACACACACAGACGCATGTGCACCATCGCCATCTCACACTGACAGCCCCTGGGAACAGCCTGGCACCAGCCACCCGTTTACCCCCAGGGCAAGTAACTTGGGGCAGAGGCAGCATGTCCCAGCCATAGGCAGGAGGGCAGGACATGATACCAACAGATGCCACCAATTTAAATTCCACGCATGAAATCCTGTACCTACTGAACTGGAATAATTTCCAGCAGATTTTCCTGATGCGAAGCCAAATGCGGCTCTAACTAGTTATCAATTGCTTCCATAATATGGCTCGAGACTGAGGAGAAAAACACAGGAATTACTGGCAATGAAGGAATTCAGGCTTCCCAGAAGGTGATTGGGGGGGGAAGTTACACGAGCAAGAGACGCGAACACATTCCTTAGTAATTACATCCAACTCTCTCTCGATGCAAACTTGAATAATTCATGCATTAAAACTACCATCTCCCACAGAGAGAATTGTGACGGCTGTAACTATCACCGTGCTTTAACAAGGGGTTCCGCTACCCCTACCCATACCAGAAGGATTCTCCCCAAAGTGGAGCAAGCAAGGATGGACACCCAGCCTCAGAGGAACCTGTGCAATGAATCCTTACATCACATTCCACCAGCAGCTATTGCCAGCCTGCTGACATCCAACCCAGCCGGGAGCAGCACCCTGCTGGGTTGAGATGCAACATGCCAACATCAGAAAAGCTGTTTCTTGCCCGGAGAGTGAACTCCTTTCATTTTCCCCACTGGTGCTGCACATAACCTTGGTGAAATGCACTTTGATTTTGCTCCACCCCCAACTAGTGTGGAGGAAGGGGTGTAAAATTGCCCTAGTCCCCCAGCAGACTTAGACCATACGCCATCAAAAACCTGCGTGTCCTCAGTAGCACATGGCTCATCTGTGTGTCCCTCCTCATCTCACTTTTAGCACCAGGGTTCCCTGCAGGAAGGTGGTCGTGCCTCTGTCCCCGCGGTTCCCTGCAGCAGTGGAGATGACATGAGCTCCGGTAGCTGCAGCCACTGCCCCGGGAGGAGGTTCCCAGTGCTTTGCCCTTGCCAGGGAGCTCAGCTGGAGAATGATTTAACACCCTCCATGGCCCTGGGCAGAAACTCCCTCCACCAGCAATGTGGCTCTGCAGCAACTTGTTGTAGCAGCCTCCTCCCAGCTGTTTAGTGACAGACAAGAGAGCTTTGGTGACCACTGGGGACAAAGAGATCCACGCACTGCCCAGCCACGGGCACGTTGGCAGGGAGTCAGTCTCAAAGAGGGACAGTATGAAGCATTTTAGGAGGAAGCACAAGTGCTGTTTGGGGAGAGGACTCTGAAGGAACAAGCAGTGTGCTCAGCTTAGCCTGATACTTTGATGGAGCTTCCCACTCCCTGGGTGATGAGAAAAGGCTGTTTGGCCCTCCTTCTTTTGGTCCTTTTTTTTCTACTCATTTTAAACCACCTGCATAAGTTTCCCACCCTCCAGACCCAGCAGGCCTCATTTCTGCTCACCTTGAAGGTCACTCTGTCTGCTGAGGATCACCAGAAGACACATCAAGCAGAGACACCTGCAGCCACCGGCCACCCTGGCAGAACAGCGGTTCCATCAGCTCTACTTGACCGAGACCAGCCCAGCCAGCTGGATGAGAGCTGGTCACGCAGCCGCTTGGCAGGACACAGGCAGAGCAAAAAGGGGCTCCGAGAGGGGCCAGGGGCTGCCCAAAGGGTCTCCACTCCTGCCTGCAGAACTGCAGACAGGCGAGATACCAAGTTGCTTTTTTAGCTGTGACTGTACGCCACGCGTTGCTTTTCCTTTCCCTGCTTCGGTTTGGTCTGCAGCACAGACATACAGAGGCCACAGTGAGGCCTCTTTCACTAATATTAAAAAAAAAAAAATCACCTGGAAAGTGTGAAGAAAAGTGTGCTTCAAAAGATTTATTACATATATTTGTACATATTTTACATGAATGGAATGTTAAACATACAACCTAAAAATCAATAAAAAAATATTTTCATTCATGACTATGTACTGGCAAACCACTGAAAAGAGTACCTTAGGACAACTTAAGTCAACTTGCAATCATACCGCTCAATTAAAAAAAAATACAAACATGTTTTACATTAGACGTTGCAAATTACATTCTGATTTCTGCTCTGGGTAATGAAGGAAGACGTCTTGTCCATTACCACTGCGCGTATGGGTGGCATTTCAGAAGCTAGCATGGAGTTCCCTCTAACTCCTTGTGGGCAGGGTTAGCTCTGTGGGCAGAGGCATCCAATAAAAAGGGGAATATCCACTCTGCTCCCTACCAGCAGGTACCTGCCAAAGGGCAGGAAGAGCCAGAATGAGATTCGCAATCAAGTGATGAGGTTAATCCTGGATCACCACTCATTCAGCACTGATGCTGCAGCTTTTAAAATTAAGTAGTTTATTAAAACATCCCCTCTACAGCTAAGCCACCTCCCTTCTTCCTTGAAAGTTATAGTGCTTTGGCAATATCAGCTAGGAGAGAGAATTCTTGACTGTATGATAACAAATACTTCAGCTTCATCTTAATATATACAGAAAGAACACAGAATCACCCTTTGATGTCTCCGGTTTGCATTTCACACCTTGAGAGCTTGTGACCAGGCATGTTGAGAAGTGTTTACTATTAAATATAACAAATTAGCAATGAAAGGGATAGACTTGAGGGAAAACAGGAGGAACAGGCTTCAGCAACAGATTATATTCTTGCAACGTTGGGTTACTTAGACTTGAAACTCTGCCAGAATCAAGCAAATGCTACTTATCGTTGCAAAATCTTTGCCAAAGCACACCCAAGGGCAAAAGTCTCTCAAACAAACATACAGAGATTAAAAGCTGCCAGAAGGATCAGCTAGTGGGCTCACTGCCCTCTAATTCTTGTGCACCAGCACCTTCTTAGATCCAAGACAGAGCCAAATCCAGCCTTTTTCAGGTGCCAGGTATTCCTGTGGTTGTCTACCTGAGCAAATCTACAGCAACTAGTAATGCCCCACAGTCAGGTCATTTTATGGTTTATCCCGTCATCAGCTCTGACGTACTTAATTGAGAAATGACTTTACAGAACACGATGCAGCAGCGTGGGAAGCCAGCCGAGCTGCCCAGTCACATAAACAAATGCAACTTGAGACAACTTGAGAGTAAGGATTATTTTTTTGTCTTTTTTTTTTTTTCCCCTTAATGGGCTAAAACATCTTCAACCTGACATGAGAAACAGGTTAATTTATATAGGGAAACATCATAGAAGTTTTACATTTAGAAGACAAAATCTGGACATGGTTCTGTAACGAATTTCTCATATTAAGAGTATTTGGAACAACAGCAAGTGGTACAAGCTGATGACACTGCTGCAGGAAAAAGCATTTTTGGCTGGGTTGTAGTGAAACCCCTAACGAGCCCCCCTCTTCCAGCTACAACCTCTGACGTTACTTTTGCCGATGCCAAGGGAAAACCTGTCCAAATATTAAAAAATTAAGGGGATATGGCCTAATGAGATAATCCTCCTCTGGCAAAGGTGAGCTGGAAGATCCATAGTAGCACTTCTTTGTTCCCAGGTATCAGGTCGTCTCTCGGCAGGAGACTCCCAACTGTACAGCAAAATCAGGTACAAAACAGCAATACCGGATTTGCACACAAATATTCTCTTTCAATATGGGAAAGCAGCTAAGATTCACAGAAACTCGGAGAGATCATGGCCACATCAAAAGCAATGTGTGCTTTGTTGCTGTTTACGTACAGATAGCGGTGACATTCCAGTGCCACGTTCTGTCCTTTTGGTGGGACACAGGAGAAACAGAGCAAGTTTATGAAGACCTCACATGGAAAAGGGGACATACTAAAAGCATCCATAAGCACATATTAGGTATTAGACATTATCCAACCAGAAACACCGAATTATCTTTCCCACATGTGCTGAGATTTTAGTCTTCTGGGAGTCAGTTTTACCAGCTCTCCAGCCTTTCAGCAAAGACTTAACTAAGAAGTCAGTGCTCCTAGCATTAAGAAGTAGGATAAACGTATAAATCTCAAGATTAAGTCAAAAAACCTCCTTTGCATCATGAAGGGGGAGGAGTAGGGGAGAAAAAATGGTCACAAGTATACACCCATATCTTTGTACATTACCTACATGTTCCATTTCAAAATACTGCGGTACATTTACCCTTGAATATGAAAGTAAAATTAATTACTAATAAG
Organism: Patagioenas fasciata; assembly: GCF_037038585.1. NCBI lineage: Eukaryota > Metazoa > Chordata > Aves > Columbiformes > Columbidae > Patagioenas > Patagioenas fasciata. The sequence goes on along the minus strand of NC_092521.1, from coordinate 124,420,860 downwards.
ACGGTCTGTTTTCTGCTTTATTCTTCCCAAAACTAAAATACCACAAATCTGCAGCGTGCTCTGTATTTTTCTTTTATGTCTCACTGAACTCATTGTTGAATGTACACATTGAATGAAAATTAGCTACCTTCTTCAAAAGGCAAGTGTTATTTATATATGCTGCTTTATAAGAGACAGGACAATGGGTGCCCTGTGCTGACAGTAGCGTGTTTCTCTTGGTATTGGATGCGGTAGGGTTATATACAATCCAACTCGTAGCCACCTCCACTACGAACTTCGAAACTCAAGTTACTACTCAAAATACGTGGATACGTTACAAGTTCAGAAAAATCCCACATTTCAAGACAGTGTTGAGTCTACTCTTCCCCACTAGCAAGCAGCATGTTTATGGCAGACCTGAGTATGGGAATTATTTCACGCTCTTACATACTTAGGGAAGATATAGGCCAGATGACAGAAAATACTCTGAAACAGCACAGAATTGGCAATCTCAAGACATTCACAGACAAAGAAGCATATCGCACTGCAATTTAAGTTATTGCTTCTTGTGGACGAGCGTGGTATTCCTTGATCGAGACACGGGACTTGTTTGGTGTTTATTTTCCCCTTCTGAAGCACAATGACTCAGGACCTCCATGAGAACATTCTTAGAACAAAGGTGTTGCCTATGCCTAGAACTATGTCTACAGCGTGGTCATCACCAGCTGACCAACATAGCTGGCGACAGAAAGCTGACACAGGTGAGTCTCCACAGGTGTTTGCAAACCCAAGCATCACTTTCATGCTTCCAGGGTCATTCTAGGCTTGGTCTGTATTACAGATTTTCATACCAGAAAACCCCCTGTAGCCTTTCGGAAGAGATTTATGGACACCAAGAATGCCAAACTAGGATCTAAGGCTGACCTCGTATCAGTTCTTCAAATAATCCACGGTATTGCTGCTCTACTGTGCTCATAGAAGCAGCAACACACTCTTGCCTGCAAAACCACGCACCAGTGCGATCGCTAGTGGGTTGCTTTTCAGACACTGGGCTTAAGCGCAGGACAGCAGGGATAACTGCTGGGTCTTCAAACCAGCTACTTGCATCTGAATACAGAAAATTAAGGTTTTTAAAAAAAAAAACAAAACAAAACAAAAAACCAAACCAAACCAAAACAAAAAGGTAACCAAACTAGAAATACGAACTACCAAAACTGAGCTTAAGTTGTAAAGAGATTTATGTTTACAATATTCACCTAATTAATTCTCAGGCCAAAGGCTATCTATGACCTCGGAGCACAGGACACCAAAACACTTACCTACTCCCTTTACATTATTACAGGTGAGTTTCTGTAGGCACGAAGCCAACAGTAAACTTTAAATCAATGCAAATCAAAAAGCTTTACTTTCAGAAGACAGCAGGAATTTAAAACCTTGGGAAAGTGGGCCTGCAGGCAACACCACTGTTGGGGTATTACAGGTGCTGTAATTCCTCATCCCCTCCCGCCCCCACCAAGATAACACAAGGCAACACAAATATTCTCAGCTAAAAAAGGAATCTGTACAGGGAACGACTGTACATTTGATGTGACTACAGAATTGGAAGTGTGACAAAAAGATTCTGCTCCCACTGAAAAAGAGAATACAACAGGGCCCCATACTTACAGGTTCAGCTGAAACCAGTGATGCAAGCCCAAAAATGTGGAAACTGCACCAGCGATCATGACAATTACCTACTTTGGACTCTTTCAGATTTGCAGCATAACAAAGGTATTTTACAGAGCAACATTCAGGAGAAAAAGAATTGCAAGAATTGTTCTGCAAGCAAGAGAGAAGAGCTTAGTAACATGCACCACACTTGTTCTCCAGATAGCAGCAGTTGCTCCTGTTCTGTGCCCTTTTTGATATGAATCACAGTAGCAACAGAGAGAATTATGTACTTAAAAAAAGCAGAATTACAGATATACAAGAAAAAAATGTTCAAAGTGTTGTGCAATTTATTTTAACCATTGAAACTCACGAAAAATGCTGTTGGTAATAAATATTTATAAACTCTTCCCTGTGCTGTGAAATGCAGAAATTACTATGATTAATTCTTGATGCAAAAAGTATGCTTCTAAGCCCTGATATCTGTTCCAGTTTGGCTTTCCCCCTATACCCCCCGTCTTTGTTTTTTTTTAAAACTGCGATATTTTATGGGAACTAATAGTTATCCACAGTTTTACTTGGTGTACCCCACCAGAGACATCCTCTGTTTGTGGAGCCCTGGTTATATCAATATAATACAGCAAAATAATAATAAATTAAACAAATGCAGGTGCATTTAAAAACAAAATTTAAAACCCCATCAACCAAAAACAATAAACACCAAAAACCGTCAAATGCCAGTCTCCACATGAAGAGACCAAGGATTTAGATGCAAAGTATTACAGATTCTGCCACCAAAACAAAAAAAAAAAAATCCAAACAAGAAAACAAAAACTTGCGTGTGTTTTAAAAATTAAACACAAATCCTACCTCGATGTTATCTCAACCCATGCCTATAAAAACCTCTTGCTGTGCCCACATTTGCAGTTATTCATTTACACCTCAGGAGGCAGCCTGGAGATGAGAGTAGTACAACAAAATAATTACCTGAAACATTTTTAAAAAAATACCCGTTAAACAAATTACCTTAACTGGCAGCACTTAAAACTGGTAATTCTTTTTTTTTTCCTATTTAAAAAAAAGTTGCATAGCTGTAAGATTTTGCTTTGCTGCATTTTTTTGTTGTTGTTTTTACTCACAAGCAGTAAAAGAGAAGTTTTAGTTACTTAAATAGCGACACAATGTGCAGATTTCAACAATCCCTATAGCTTCATCAATATAAATTAGTTACCTGTCCTGGTTTTACTCTTTGGACTGCATTGTGACAAAGATTTAGCTACAAAATTTTGAAATACAGTATTCCTATGCAGAGGAGTTTATGTTTTCTGTTCTTGAAAAAAAGTGAAGAACGTAAAACAGGGTGTGAATTCAGTAAATTAAGGTCACACTGTTAGATTATATTTAGTTTGCCATTTAATCTTCTTCAGCCAACGAGAAGGTGAAAACGTTCCCCACTCCGAACCAGGGTCATCCTCCTGCAAGGGTCTCAGATAGCACGTATCGAACATCTCCGCTTTCGCTCAAGGCAGCAGGAAACCTGTCCAATAACCTGCTTCTTCACAGAACCACAAGTTAGGCTGAAATTAGGAACTTTGGCCTTCGATACAAAATAGTGTCAGTAATGTCTGTGGGGAGTCGATTGTTACAGAATGTGCAGCATTTTCAAAATCCCTGTGTGTTCTTTGCGTGAGTGTTTGGTATACCGAGCGCTGCTGGCAAGTAACCAGTGTCTGCAACGCTTTTTCCATGTCACTGTCCATCTTTGCCTTTTTCAGCCACAAAGAACAGTAAGTCTCAAGCCAGGCACGCTGTGTTCAGCACGGGAACCTCAAATCTCCGATGTTTTCTGATCAGTGGAAGCAGCTGTTGAAAAAGCAGAAGACAAAGTACCATCATTTCAGCTGTTTCAGTGTATAACACACTCAGACAGCATGAGTACAACCACCGTGTTTTCCTTCCCCTTTTTACTAAGCCCCCAGTTATCACTAACTCTGCTGTGAAATAAAACAAATCCAATTTAACAAGAGGTTAGAACACCCATGAGTGTGTACAGAGACAAATGTGCCCATCAACAGCACGGAGACTTCTTCCACAATTCAGTTGTTGGGGGCACAACAGGAAAAGCGTTTGTTTATGAATTTTGGCTAACACTGCACTGAGGTTGAAACAATTATCCCTGTAGCAGGGTATTCGCCTTCAGGTTCTCTCTGCTACCCCTGCAACAACCACTGCACCAGAATGTGACCTGCAGCACAGACTCATGAAGCAAGATGAAACAAATGAACAAACAAATGCCAAAGTCTTCAGATTTTGTTTTTAAATTTCCATCAGAACAACAAAACTAAACCCACAGCTATCTCCATTTCTCTAAGAACCATGCTGATTGTTGGTATGTTTTGCAGCGCTAAGGGGCAGTAGTTTAATGCAAGATAAAGTTTTCAAACTAGTCCATTCAAAGAATAAACCCAGCCTTTAAACCTTTGACACTGATTGCAGATCTGCAATCATTAACACAAAACATAAGCTGGAAAAATGTGAACCTCCGTGAGATGGGATGGGTAGAAATATGATAACATATTTATTAATTTATTTTAAACGTTCTGGAATGCATTAACATAAAAGTGGTTTTGAAAATATCTAGTTTCAACTTCTTCATATAATTCCAAAAGCTTTCCGTCAGAAATAAATGCCAGCACTCATGGAACAATCCAAAATTACACAATTGTATATTTTAATTCTGCTTCATTTCCATGGAAAAAATATTCTTTAAAAGTTAATGCTAAAGCTTTATTGGCACTGACTTGCCACTTTCCAGTATTAAAATTGGAATACATCATTTCAGACCATGCCATATAAGGATGCAGAAACCTTTTACATATTGCAATATACGTCAATACTTACTGATTAATATTGCAGTTCTGAGACACAGTAGCAAATTCACAAACTAAAAAAATAGCATAAAAAGTTATTTTAGATAATCAAGATATTTATGGTTGAAGTGTACGCATCTAAAAATTAATATTACCTAAAAACATGAATCTTGTCTTAATCTGATGGATGCTCAGGGCAAGATCTATTTACTTCAAACCATTCATCTATGCAGCTGTGAGATGCAAGACAAAAATGAAAACAATTGACATGAATATCTCAGTAACATTTAGCTGTAAGATATAAATATAAACTGGTTTCTTATAATTTCAATGACTAGTAAGATTTTGTATTATACAAATAAGTATATGTATAGTACATACATCATTGGAAAATTTAATAACCCTAAACCACAGTAATATTTGGATATTAAACACTGTTGAAAAACTAAATTTCCTAAGTGTTAAAATTCTCTAAGGATGCACTTTACAAGTTACTATCCGGCTTTTATATACAGGTTACTTCGCTACCAACACTATCAACTTGCCTTTATCATTCATTGACATTGTACTTCCCGTACTTACAGTTATTTGTGAAAACAAATATCAAACAGGTTTAGAAAGTGTTTCCACTCCTCTCCCAAAAAATATATTAGTATCTGACAAAACTTAGGTACACAGAACCTTAGCTCCACAGCCATGATGTGCATTCCTTCCCCATACAGGTGATTTTGCCTTATTTTTCCTGTGGGCTTTCCATGTAACCATGAGAAGACCACAGGAGGGAAAACTGACTTCAAATACATTGGTGGAGATGCAGAAAGATGTAATTTTTAAAACATCTTTAGGGTTGCTGCTGTTATTTCTTTGTTGTTTGTTTTTTTAATTGTAAAAAGCAACTTAGTTTTAGCATTTCTTTAAGCAGCCCTTAGAGGAGTTACCCACTACATGCAAACACTTGGAATTTTATATGCATCCTGAGGAATACTTGCCCTTTATGGTATATGCAGAGGCAAGGCAGCCGTGCTATAGTATCTCCTTGCTGCAGCTCTTCCAGGCATATTGCACACTCCCCAGCATCTTTACTCAGCACATCCTCTGAAAAAGAGCACAAAGTGAAGGGGTTAAAAAGCAGACTACTACAAGCAAAATGTTCTTTATTCAGAACATCAAGGACAGCTACAGAAGATACTTCTTCTCTTACAGAAAGGCCTGCCAAGGTGAGTGAAGATTGCTGATGGGAGACCTCTTAGCATCTCACATTAAAATATGGTTATGATTCAGTTTCTTGCCTGAACAACACAGTTGCAGCTCAAAATGAAGTCCTGTAGGGAGACATCCATATGAAGAGGGGTAGCCATAACCAAAAGCCAGTATCTCTTTGGAGTTCATCGACTTCCAGCAGATCCATACCCCACCACACAGGCTGTTTTGATCTGACCTGGGAAACCCGGGCTCTGAACCACACAGCCACAGCAGACACACCCTGTGCCACCAACCCCAGCAGCCAAGCACTGGAGAAGTCAGGTTCTTCATGCAAATGGTACATTATGCCTCCAGGCTTTTGAGAATTCATGCTGGGTGGTTTTTTCCTACCTGTACCTTCTCCCCCATGCTCAATTTTCGCTACAGATGCTAAGTTCAAGCCTAAACATCACATTTTTCCAGACATGACACTGCAGGTAATTAACTAGGAAAACATCTTTTTAACTTCTAAACACTTAGCGTATCGTTTGCTTTTTCTACGCTCCTACTCATCTCCTACACATCTGGCTTTCTTTTAGCAGCCTTGTCAGTACTCATATTTCACACCTTCAACTGCCTCTTACCACCACATCAGCATGTTCTACCGCATCCCATCCACCTTTTCCTCTATGTAAAATATGCAATTGGAGTTTTCCACCAGGGAAAGATCAGTACTGCATAGCTCCAATGACCCTAAATTCCTGGAGATACTGATTTTTTTGCAGCATTACCAATTCCCAAAACAAAGGAGGAAAAAGTTGCTAGGAATGCACAGGAGTTGGCTTTCACACAGAAGTTTCTGGGAAAATTTATTATTTTTAATAAAAACATTCTTTCTTGGCCACTTTTTTTCACCAGAACATGTGATGCGGAATTCAGTCTTTGCATAAAGCAAAACAGGAGATCATGTAAGGCCCCGTTTGCCAGAAGCAAGTTTAAAGTCCCAGTTAGAGGCAACCTCACACAGTGCACAGAACATTCACAAGGGACCATGTAGCAACCAAACTGGCAACCTCTGACAGATCAGAAAGGTGCACGCTTGGCAAAATAAAGCCCATGTGTTCAAATGTCCACAGTTTCATGGGAAAAATCTTCCCCTTCTTAACCAAAAGAAGTCTAAAGGGACTGCTTATGGAGAATACAGTTCCCAGGTATGACTGAGAAACCACCAGCTTTGCACTATTCTCTCCAGTGGCTCCAATATTTATTACTATGGTATTCTAAACAAAGGAAAAATGACAAGCAGACAACTAGAAATCTATCATGGCAGCAAAACATAAGATGAAATTAGGTCTACCTGTTCCCCTTAGACTGGCAGCAAGCTGTCTTGCAGATACTTGTGCTTCTAATACAGTGCTTATTTCAGTCTCTGCTATATTCATCGGTTATGTTAAAAATGCTGTATAATGCCACCTGTGTGGCATCTTCATGAGGATATGTGAAGAATATCTAACCTGAGGTAAACTGTTATAAAGAAAAATATTCAAAACAAAATAATAAACAATATATATCCACCACAATGAAGAGGATTAAAAATGTATTTTACATGGTAACATTTTTGGTAGGCATCGTATTAAGAAACTGCTTCTGTTGTTCTATTAATATCACAAGCTGTAAGCTTCTGAGAACATTAGAGATACCTAAGAGACAAAGCAACTTAAAACAACACAAGAGATCTTAAGAACTCTTGTCTGTCATTACAAAACCCTGACACTAAGAACTTGCCCAGAAGAGGGTGCTAAGGATAAATACTTCCCTGAGGTTGTTTTGGTTTTGTTTTATAAAAAGATACTTTAATACCTGACACCAGGAGGCAAAGATTCTCCAGACAGTATTGTCTCGCTACAGAGATGCTAATCTTCGCTTGCAGCTCTCAGACTCTAACCTTCTAGACTGCTCTTTGCACAAGTACTTTGCCGAAAGTCCTGTGAGCAGATCCACTCTCTTCCCACAGTTAGGTTGCAGGAAGAAGTGCCATTAATAATTCAAGCATGTATCATATACACAGAGCATATTTAATAAAAGTCATTTTTTTCCACAGAGTCACTTTATCAGATCAGCTGCTGGTACCCAACACAAAAGATACCTCCAGTGAATTAAACCCCAGCCTCCCTCCCTCAGCACTCTTAAAAGGGAAGCATTTAGTCAATGTTTGATAACAAAAATTAAAAAGCTGTCCAATAAAATGTAATTTATAAAAGAAAGCATCCCTGTGAGCTGCTATCCCATCATTCTCTGTTGTACATGCCTGGCTTATTGTGCACTCCCCAGACTGAACAACACTTGGGTCTGAACTCCCACTGAGCAATTTAACAAGGTTCTGCACCTTTTGGCTAACATAAGGGCAAGATGCCAATTTAAACATTTGTATCTCCCACCAGTCCTGGCATTATGTTTTCTTCCCTCCAGTACTCCTGTTCTCTCCCCAGCTGCCATTAGCCTCCCACTTGCCAATACCAGCCCAACTGCACAATAGAATCATAAAATAGTTTGGGTTGGAAGGGATCTTCAAAGGTCATCTAGTCCAGCTCCCCTTGCCATGAGCAGGGACATCTTCAGCTAGATCAGGTTGCTCAGAGCCCCGTCCAGCCTGGCCTTGAATGTCTCCAGGGATGAGGCATCTACCACCTCTCTGGGAAACCTGGGCCAGTGTTTCACCACTCTCGGTGTAAAAAAATCTCTTCCTCATGTCCAGTCTGAATGTCCACTCCTTTAGTTTAAAACCATCACCCTTTGTCCTGTCACAACAGGCCCTGCTAAAAAGTCTGTTCCCATCTTTCTTACAGGCCCCTTTTAAGTACTGAAAGCCCGCAATAAGGTCTCCCTGGAGCCTTCTCTTCTTCAGGCTGAACAATCCCAACTCTCTCAGCCTGTCCTCACAGCAGAGCTGTTCTGATCATTTTTGTGGCCTTCTCTGGTCCCTCTCCAACAGGTCCATGTCCCTCCTGCACTGAGGGCTCCAGAGCTGGACACAGGACTCCAGGTGGGGTCTCACCAGAGCAGAGCAGAGGGACAGAAAAACCTCCCTTGACCTGCTGGTCATGCTCCTTTTGATGCAGCCCAAGATACTTGAAGCCCCTTCTGGGCTGTGAGAGCACATTGCTGGCTCATGTCCAATCCTTCATTCACCAGCACTCCTAGGTCCTCCTTGGCAGAGCTCCTCTCAACCCCTTCATCCCCCAGCCTGCATTGATAAGCCCCCCGGCACACATTGCCACCCTTCCTGCTTCACCCCAGGCTTTCCCACTGGGATGAGCCGCCGGGCACACACTGGGCTTTGCCCAGTTCGGCCACTCCTGCAGAAAAGATTTTGTTAACAGGCTTCAATGGTCTTCCTCTGAAATAATGAGGAGTTGACATTCCCTACTTCTTGTGTTAACCTGACAAATCCTACCAGGTTCTCAAACAACAGAAAAGTGTAAATACTGAAGGAATTAGTACAAAATACCCAAATGCTCTAAATGCCCACATGCAGCTTGGCACTACATGTTAACAGACTCAGAACCCATGTAATTATGCTCATGATCAATTACACATATAGAATGACAACAGCAAAACCAAATCCTTCATGGACCTATGATACTTTGGGTCTGACTCCCTTTTGACTGTTTTAGATGATTTGGATCATCAATCCCAGATATAGAAAAAGAAGTAAAAAAACCTGTTAGACCTGGATTTGGTTCTGCACTTGTTTCATACAGTACCTTCCTGTACCAACACTGGCTTACACCAGATGGAAGTCAGTTTAAGGGCCATTTAACGCTGACTTTTAAACATATCGGCCATGGAAAAACGTGTAAATCATTTTACACAGAAAAGCTGGAGTCTGAACCATTTTTTGGTTTAATATTTTTGTACAGTGGAGTGATTCAGCAGATACATATTATTCTTTCTCCTTTTTCTCTTTTCTCTTAAAAAAAAAAAAAGAGAACAGTTTGAGATTTCATCAGTGTTATGATTAAAACATTTACATGTGTGTATTACCTAAATGGAAGTGGGAAGAGGAAGTAAGCAGAGGCCACATTTTTCCATTTCGCCCACGTGTGGGTACATACACAAACACTCACCGCACCCCCACATCCATCTGCCTTGCACCAAATGGGAGGTAAACATTCCTCCACCTTCCCAGCTGTTTGAACAAGTACTCACTAGCCAAAGGCTGGTGTCAAAGACGAAATCTGGCAAAAGAGCGTAGTTTTTTCCCTACTTTGTCTGCTCAAGTATTCCTCGCCTCTATCCATGGTTCATAATACTACTGTTCTAACTTCTGGTTGTCAGTAATTTTTCCTCCTAAAATTCTGCTCTTTACTGAAAAAGCAATTCTATTCCACTCCTGCACTTATAGCAAAATAGGAAGGTGCTGAATTACAATACAATCATCCTGGCAATTTTGCATGTAGTTTACCAAGTAAAAACTTTTTCTAGAACTTTTGGAAAATATATCCAACAACTATCAAAGCCATCAGCTCAGCCACGGCTAAAATTATAGGCAATGCCTGTGATGAAATAGTCTGTCTTTAAGCTGAGGACTGCAAAAGCTCATGCAGTACATACCTTATGGATTAAGTCATTCAAATCTGTGCTACTGCTTTTTGTTTTTCTTTTTAAAACACAGATAGATAGAGCCCTAGATTCAGGAAACCCCAAGTCACAAATCACAGAGACAGTGATAGTATTTGGGGAGATATCACCTTATAGCTGCAGTATTTTATTTCTCTCTGGGCATCCACTGGAAACAGAACACCAAGTTAGAAAGACCTTTGACCTAATCCAGTATGACAGTTTTTCAAAATATCTGTATTTTTTTCTAAAACTTAAAAGCTTAAATGTCTGTGGAAGCTGCCACTGCAGCAAGCTTAACCGGGAAGAGCACCACAAAAGTGCACCCTTTCAGGAATACGACTGAAACTCAATTGGATCATACCTTCTGAGCAGTCTTATCAGCATTAAAACTGGTAAAACAAGAGCCATGAAAGGTTAAAGCATACTGACGACACTTCATTAAATGGTATATATTGCCACGTATCTGTTACACATGCATTAATTTTTGCTGCTGATTACTAAAAACTTAAATACTAGAGACTGTCTTTGCTTGTTATTAAATGGAGAAATCAAGCTCTAGATATCTGTCCAGGGAAGTGGTGGAGTCACCATCCCTAGAGGTGTTTAAAAGGTGCATACATGAGGTTCTCAGGGACACGGTTTAGTGTCAGAGTTAGGTTATGGTTGGACTCGATAATCCTCGGGGTCTCTTCCAACAAAAATGATTCTATGAAACACTACCTATGGCTCTAATACAAGCACCCTCCTCTAGATCAGATGCAAAAGGAAACAATTTTTTAACATCTAATGTTTTCACTTGAATCATGGCTAAGTGGTTTTCAGTGTTCTCAACACCAAAAAGCTGAGCATGTGAAAATTCAGAATTCAACTCTGCTAACTTCAATCCAAATCCTTTTTATACTGCTAAAAAAACCCTAATACCCATATGCTAATCAAACAAGAACATGTTGCAACTTTGTGTGTGCTTCCGGCACACACGATAACCCCGAACACCCACTCACGACTTGCGCATTAATACCTAGAATTTAACCAATCTAAAAACACCTTCACCACCACAATATACAAAAACATAACCTGTCTAAACCAAATGAAGCAGCTACAATAAATGTGACACTTCCTCAAAAGTACAAAGCGTTTGGTGAATTCTGGAGTCTTTGGTTGGCATCTCACTCTTCACCCCTTGCAACACACCAACCTCTTATGATTTCCTATTCCAAGTCCAAGCGTTACCCTTGCTCTCCCCTTCCCTTTCACTTTGCATAGTGTTGGTCCAAGACTGAGATATCTATACAAAAACAGATACCCACCATGAAACACGTCCTGCACAAACATTGCCTACAGACTTTGGTGCTCCCTCCTCTTAAAACACAAATGGGAGGGAGCACACTAAACAAAGTGAAAGTTGAGCAAGAAAAATATGTGTAGAATAAGGCCTACGCGGCAATATTTGCATCACAATACTGCACTGAGCTAGAGGGAAGTTGCTGCAGATGTTTCACTGTTCCTCAGCTAACACAACTTTTGAAGAACTGGATTTAGATTTTTGTGGGACATTCTCAGCTTTCAGAAGCAAATTCTGAGAAATAGCTAGATGCTTCCTGTTCAGACAGATAACAATCAGGCGTATAGTAGAGAAAAAAAATACTTTCTGTTGAATAAAGATAAAAACTGAAATAGCAGCGATAGAAATAAATTTTAGGGAGCAGGATGAGTATAAAAGCCTGTATAGTCTTAACTATCTGGATACAATTCTGATTAGGTAAATTAAATAATACAGAGGGGAGAGGGATTTGTGCAGTGAGGGAAACAGTTCTTTTGTAAAGGGGGTTTTCATCAGTGGCCACAATGGAAATCTATTTGCACCTTTAAGATAGATGGGTGTCAATACAAGCTACTCTTCTGCAAAAAAAAATTTAAATGCCAAGTTTAAATAATAACACAGTTTTCATACAATGTCCCATTAAGATACCTTCCTCACAGACAAAGTCAAGTTTGCACCCCAGCACTCCTAGTGAAGAGCTAGGCTTTGAAAAAAGGTCAAGTAGTCTGAGAAATAAAGCTCCTCACTTCCAAGCAACAACATCCACAGTCGCTCCTATGCTATCCTGCTCCGTGTACCAACTTTCTTGGTCCGTATTTGTTCTTCTGGGAGAAAGCGCTGAGGTGAAATAGGTACTCACACAAGACAAATTTTATCAACCCAACTGCACATGAATGCCTTGTGCTCCTGTCTTGAGATTTATTGCCAGAGCAACTATGTGTTTCTACAGTGATTCAAGATTAGCTCTTGATACACAGACAATCATGTGATTGAGTCTGAAACTTCTGCTTAAGCTACAGTCCTTCCAGCTTCTGTTTAATCATTGTTCTTGTGGTTTGAGGTGCCCTTCACCATTAAATCATCTCAATACAGCTAAACAACTTTCTCCTGTTGCACTGACTTCTGAAGATAAGTTCTGTTCACCACATTTCTAAGTACCATGTCCCTAAACTGTCAAATTTTAGTCTAGATATAGGTCAAAGAGCTGCATCTGCTCACAAACAAACCACAAATAAACAGTCTTGTCCTCCAGAACATGATGTAAAGAGACTTTGTGCCAGCCTTACCCATCTCGTACTAAGTGTCTGTTCCAACTGAACTGATCCCTGTTCGTGTTCTGAATGACCCAAGGGGTAACTTGTTATTGAATAGTCTTCCTTGGCATTCTGTGTTTGTCCCAAGGCTTCCTCCCCTCCCTTCAGAAACGCTACTCTTGGGAAATCAAAATACTTTTAAACATGATCTCATTAGGAGGCAACTGGGTGAAAATGCCTTGAATGCAGCAGTACCAAACTATTGCCCCACCATGAAACCCCATCATGAACGGTGTACCCCAGCACATACTATCTGAAAAGCTGCTTACTGCAGTGCATGGAACAAGGAAGCTGCCTTTAGGCTATTTTCTTGGGTTTTAATCAATTATTACATGACCTCTTGAGTTATCGTGTATTAATCTTGAATGTCAGGAGCTAAATAAAAAGGAGCACGTAAAGGGGCAAACCCACAAGAAAGAAAATAGCAGTAAAACAAGACTCCTTAGGAAACAGTGTAAGGAACTATCACTTGGGGAATACCCTCCTCCTTGGCTCCATCAGGTAAGAACAATTTACACTTCTCAAGGCTCAGTTTACCATCAAAGAGGATCTTACACCACAAATATGCTACAAAAGGAGTGGCTGAGTAAATGGCCAGGGGCAACCAGCATGCATTGCTGACAGAGTCTGCTCCAGCTAGAGAGGATTGTTTCTTACAGGGAGCTGGGGACAACTGGGATGAAGGAAACTTACAAAAGCAGGCAAGAAAAAATACCAGTGCAGAATCCATGCATGCAGATCTTCTATCATTTTGATTCTTTGCTCAACAATGCTTCTTATCTTTGAGGAGTAAAACAAAGCATAATATTATAAGGGCTACTTATATGTACCTCTCAACCTGTGCCATCACTAAGAAACCGCTATGATAGATGAAAAATCGATTTAGGCCTGTTAAGAACTTGGAATTGCAATCAAGAGATCCAGTCCAAAGGTGGGTGAACCATTTGGTTTTCCCCTGAGCAATGGGCAGAAACTAAGTCTTGTCACCAAGGGGGGGACACTCAAGAAAGATGAGAGACACCTGAAATCTAGCCTGCCTAGAGTAGATTACATCTTTACCAAAGGTAAAAACAAACAAAAATCCCACCACCAAACACACCCACACAAAACCCACCCACACAAAACAAATCCAAAACCATGCCCCCTCCCACAAAAAACCAAAAAAAAAAACCCCAAACAAACCAACAAAACAAAAAAACACCCACCAACAAAAAGCCACAACCCCCACATACGAAAACCCTACCACAACCAACCAGGCATAAAACCCCAGGAGGATTTATCTACAGAAGCTTCTTCTAGTAGTTAATCACTTGGGAACCTGAGTTAATGATTTAATGAGGAAAAGATACCACTGCAGTCAGGAGTAGGGTGATGAACTCCTTTCATATACTGTGCAGAGACAGTTCTCTTCTAATAGCTTTATGGTCAGAAGGAAGACTTAACTGTGATGCTTCAAGCCTGTCAAAATGATCAACTTTTCCAAATCAAGAGCAGATGCTGTCACCAACAGTGTTCACAAAGACTGGGAAAGTGAAGCAGAGCATGGATGTGGCAGAGTAGGTGCAGCAGAAGATGGTTGTCTCTGATCAATCGAAGGGAAAGATCTAAATTGGAAAAGATCTTGCAAGTGCAGAATGTTGATGCGACTGTACAAAAGGACCCTCACTGAGGTTACAAAACCTCTCTTGCTTCATCATCTTTTTGAAGTGACTAAGCCTATTTTATCCCCAACACAAGAGGAGACTAAAAGGATTGCAGAACACAGTTTTTCCAAATGACAAGGCTTCAACCATTTGCCATCACTGAAACTATGGTCAGAAGTCACAGAAATCGCTTCGTAATGATTTTCAGTTAAGAAGTTTCACTCTTATAATGGTCTGCAATGAGTTGAGAGTGTGACAGGGACATGCTTGCCTAATGAAATGTATAAGAACTCTCAACAAACACAAGGTAGATGCAGTGGGAGCATTAGAAACCTTCGTGGAAGAAAGGGTAGGGCAATAGCATCCCTGAAGAACAGAGAGGGAATGAAGATGAGAAGCTCAGATGCAGTTAGCTATCCTATTACTCTAGGAAACATGGGTTACTTTAATGGTGACTTGTTTTGAAGCTGGATGTAGGATTTGATTCAGTGTTTTGTTCACTTTGTCCCTTTTGAAGTTTCTATTCCAGGCTTCCTACAGGTGCTCTGAGCACAATGAGTTTTGCCAGGTCTTTCTTCCCGTCTTTTAACATTGGCCAAATAAGTGACTCATTTCTTTGCAAGCTTGCAGAAGAGTTTGGTTTGATCTGATGCAAAATGAATGCACATGGAGCACTAAGGGATGATGGCATGAAAGATGAAACTATAAGCCTAAGCTTGAAACAGGAGGAGGGGAGAAAAACAGGTGTGTCTGACTAAGACACTATTCTTAGGGAAGATACGATGCATTACTGAGCAACACACAATGAAAATGCTGGTGCCAAAACACAGTGTGCATAAAGTCTGGCTTATTAACTCCAGTGCCAGGTGCTAGGCCTACAGGGAGCTTTTCCTAGCAGGTTTGAGATCAGCCTTTTCCAAGTTAATTCTGAATGTCTGCTTTCAACGTGCATACACAAGACAGGGATATAAATCACTGCATAGTTTTTACTTGTCTTTTCTGTTCATAGCAGACAGACTGCTTTTTTTACAAGCTATTCCTATTTTAAATGCAATTATCCTTGTGATATAGATGGAATGCAAAACATTTCTGAATGCAAAAAGTTCTGATAACGTTAAGTACTGAGTCAGAGGTTTCAAAGTTACCTCAATTCTTCTGCTCTACACTAACGCATAATCCAGTACTATCATTTATTCCAGCAAGCATAGAGATACAGTATTTCTTCAAAGCAAATAGCATCAATTTCTGGATCCAAGCAATTAAGTCAAAGAGAAGACACCCACATAATTTCAACAGTATTCAGCAATCATGATCATTCACAAATAATAATACAAAAAGATTAACATGGGAGATGTGTTTTAAAAAAACAGAAGTCCCCGAAGACAATTCTCCTGTACTTGTTCAAAGTTTTATGCACATAATCCGGCAGTGTATTTCTACAATCACATTAAAGCTTGGGGGTTTTTTTCTCCTCATTTTTTAAATTTACAGGCTAGCGGAACTATCAGACACCATTATGGCAACAAGGCATTGCAGTTAATAAAGCTGTAGATTGAAACAGACTTTCCTGGAACTGGGGAGAATAAAAGATTAAAGTATAAACCAAACAATTCCACCCCCATCTCTTCAGTCCAAACAAATAAACACGATTATGGACCAAAAATGATCAATGAATACTACATTTTTGCTTAGCTACATGAAGGATATCCAATATTTAATGTTATACATTAAGACTATCTAAGGAAATTTCACGCAAGAAAGGAGGGGATGAGGAACATGGTTGAAATGAAGAAAACTTCAATTTTAACCTGTACTAAAATTATCTGAGGCTTTTATGAGGAAACGTTAACAAGGTTTCATAAGTTAATTTAGTTCAGCACAAAATCTAGCACTAGTAAAGTTTTTTGTATTTCAGCTGTGTGTTAGAACTTTGGGTTATTACTGCAGCTGAACGAATCTGTAGCCGTGTGAGACAAACTTACGCAAACTCTGAGGAGCAAGGAGGTTCCTCCAGGGAGCATACAGCAGGCTAATCTAGTATTTTGTCCCTATGTCAATATATAATCAATGTAATTCCTGTCAAAAGGCAATTTACAGCTGTTCTAGAATCCCTGGATTTTGATACAAATACTAAAAACTGTTAACATTCTCTCCTGTGTAAGCAGTGATAATAATCCCCAGTTTAGGAGCGAGATACTCTAGCACATCAATAGTGTTTTCACCCAGTCTGTTTCTGAAGAGTTAGACTTGTTCTACCACTGAAACCCGCTGCAAAAGCTGTACTGGACTTCTTTTGTCGTTGGAGGCTTGAGTCTGCAACACGGCTAGTTAAGTAATCGAAGTGTAGCAGGTTTTAAAGCAAAATTATAATCTGAAGAATAAATTCCATATGACATTTCAGGCAATACTTTCAATTGATCTGCCCTTGGGGCAGTTTGTGAGCAAGGAGTGCTTCCCATTCTTTTATATTTCTTAAAAAAAAAAAAAAAAATCTTGATCTGTGAGCAATCTGTGCTAGTTCCTGCAAAACAGTGAGGGATTTAAGGAAGGAAATACCATGGAATTCCTACACAGATCATTCAGTCTCAGCAAGATGTAATTTGGTGTTTATTTTTAAAAACCTAAAGATTTCAAGTAGTTTTATTTCAAAATCCAGCCAATGAAACCTGTCCTCTAAGATTCTTTCGAGGTCCCTTCCAATCCCTAACATTCTGTGATTAGGAAAAACTGTATTTTCAAGGGTTTTGCTTCCACAGAGCAACTACAAAAAATAAGTCAGTTTGCTGCTAATAAACAAGTAAAATCTTAAGGTTTTCTAGCTATCAGCTTTAAAGACTGCAGAATTACCATATGAAACTAGGAACACGACTTCCCCTGAAGCTAGGTTCCCAGCAGTCACAAGACTGCAGCAGTTGCAGACGCGATTTATGACATCCTCCCAATGACCTCGCAAAGCTAAGACTGATTAAGTGTAAGACAGGGAAGGTAGCTCCTGTCTGCCCGCGTCACATGGTGCAGAGTCACGGCACAGCGAGCGTTTGCTGCCGAGCCAACAGAACCGTCCCTGA
This sequence comes from Patagioenas fasciata, assembly GCF_037038585.1. NCBI lineage: Eukaryota > Metazoa > Chordata > Aves > Columbiformes > Columbidae > Patagioenas > Patagioenas fasciata. The sequence goes on along the minus strand of NC_092521.1, from coordinate 124,403,214 downwards.
GCTTTTCCACCGCATGCAGCACTGCGCTGACATTATATAAGGGAAACACAATGCCATACAGCGCGATAGAGCGGTTCCCCTTCTAATCCCATCTGAATCGTTCCTCCTGTCACCCGCAGCTGTTCTTTGCATCACTGGTTTGCAGGTGTATCTGTAATTTTCTAGGACAAGAATTGTCATTTGACTTAAGCAGCACTGTCAGTACCAACGCAAGACAATGGTAGTATCTGAGGTTAGCTTATAAGGAAAATAAACAACTTGAGCTATTCAGCACATGAATGATCCTATTTTCTCTATTTCTTTGAGAAACAAGCAGGCTTGTTCTATAGTCGTCAAAAGCTTTACTGTATTTATCCAGTGCTGCACATAAAATATTCCCATGGCACATGTGTGCATTTATATAAAGGTGATTCCAACGTACTGAGAAAAAAACTGTTGTCACACTCTCAAGAACTGAATTAAGTATGAGGTGACATTGCAGCTATTTTGGCCAGGAGTGCTTTGCAATGGCTCTGTCACAGGAAGTTCAGTCTAGCAGACTTAGGCCTGGCTCAAAGGAAAATATATACAGAATCACCCACCAAATATCCTTCTCCCCAAAGGTTCATTAAAATAATAATAAGTTGCATTCACCACAAATCAGAGAAAAAGTTTAATATATGAACAGATGTGATCTCTGCTGTGTGTCCTCCTCAATAGCATCCAAGCTTGTCAATTTCATTACAGCAAGAAAATTCAGCATAATCTATTGAGGATCCCCAACCTGAACCATGAAAGTGAGCTGTCATAGCTTCTTTACAAATCTATGCCTCCCTGTCTCTTACATGAAAAGCAAAATATTAAGCAATATTGATACCTCAACCACCACCACTAAACCTCTGAGACTACATCTTACTAAGATAAATGGGGCAGTCTGCAGTTCTGGGAACTGCTGTTCAGACAATCGAAGCACTTCCCTCTCTGTTACACTATGTTCCCATTCCAGGAGGTTTCTTCACAGCCACACCATTAGAAATACACAACTTGCTTTTCTGACTCCATAGCAAAGGGTTGACAGTTTGTGGGTGTGGAGAAGAGATAAGACACTGCAGCCTCTAAAAGTGCTGCAACTCCACACTATCACAGACTGACCCAATTCATCTGCTGACTTGAGGCTGAAATGGGGTCACCGAAGCAGGTCCTACCGCCTTTAGGAGGTAGGTACACGTTGAACTTCAGTGTGGTTTTATTTAGTGACATTTGTCAGTGCTACTTTTTAAAATTAACCATCTCCCTCCCAACAAACCTGAACTCTAACACGCTGCTTTTGCAGTGGTGCTCTTCTGTGAGGTACCAAAAACTGCTGAAGGAGAGATCTGGGATGGCTGGAAGGAAATAAGGCTCTTCTGAACAAAATGGAGGAAGGGACAGAGTTTGCCACCGTTCCTCCTGGCCATCTGTTTTGGACAAGTAGCTATCCATGGCCTACATCGTTGTACTCCTCCTTGTTCAAATATTGCCAACAATTCCCAAAAGGAGGAGGTACAAACTAATCAATATATTTAATCACGTTCTCCAAACACAGTTGTGCTCCTTAAAATTGTAACAATGACATGCAGGACGAGTTATGAAAAGCTGGAGCTGACATTATACCAATTCACAGAACAACAGGTGTGCAAATGTCCAAGATTAAAATTTTATTGACTATAGTAATGTTCTACTGTCACCATATTAAGCAAAATCTCAAAGTTTAACAGATGTGCAACATTTCTAATTATTTTCAAGAACCACTGAAGAAAACAGTTTTAAAACATCAGGGAAACTGACTGAACCTCCTGCATACTCTGCAGGATGTTCATGAGTACACAAGATCAGGATGAGTAAATGTCACTATTTTAACTGCAAGCACAGGATAAGTGTCTGTTTATGCATCCTGTTAAACTACTTTATAAAGTATGCTCTTCTCCCTCAGCACTCCCGAGGACAAAGCACAGACCCATCTAGGGCATAGCAAGAAGCTAGAAACTTTTAGGCAAGAATCTTGTTAAACTCCAAGAATGAAAGAACTGAGAAGTTATATGGAGAAGTTTATACTTCAGGTAAAGTGGAACAAAAGAACTGATTTACCTTAGTATTATTTTGTACTGCTTTGCTTAAAGTCTAGTCCTATTAAAGGATGAGGACAAGGAGGAAGGCTTAAGCTTTTCCAGGCAGACTGGCAAGATGCCCTTTTGCAAGGTCTTTAGGGTATGATCTCAGGAACCCTGGCAGAGAAGTGAACTTGAAGTCAGCAGTTCTTTTCATTTGAGACTGAAGTTTTGAGTGTATCAGTCAAAACAGTTGATAGCATCAGCCCTGCTGAGTAAAATACTCTCCCTTCTTTTGTGCACTGAAGTGATCAAGGAAATCAAGTCACTGAACTGGGCAGAACTACCAGAATCATGTATTTTGGTGCTCCTAACATTAGATTAAGGTGTGTTATTTTTCTTCCCTTCTACTGAGCAATATAAATCAAGTAAGTTCTAACACAAGTAGCTTGCCCCAAAGATGTGAAACAGCCACCAATCAACAAAACTTAGAACTTGTGTTAGAAAAAATGAGGTCAGTCCCATTCACAAAGAACATTTCAAAAATATTTTTGTTAGCCCTTGAGGTGACTCATGCCAATCTTCGAGTCTCTACTTTTGATCAAAATGCATACATTATGGTTGTCATTTAGCTGTTGACAACTCCTCTGGCAGGATTATCGCTCGTACAGCAATTCCAGCTCAGGATTCTGACACTCACTCACATGCAGGCCTCAGCATGTACCAGCATTTCTCATCCCTCACAAAACAAAACTTAACCCCATACCTCAAACTGATTTAGAATAAACAGTGTATGTAAATCTTCATGACAAAACCTTGTTTTGCCTCCTTGCTAATCTAAACCAGTTGCACTGCTGTGGCCCAAGTCACTTTGAATTGGCTTAGATGGCACAGGAATATTTAGCTAGCTGTGCATGGTGTTAGATGTGACTAGCGCAGATGACGAAGTGTGTTGCCAGACAGGAAGAGAACACTGAGTTTCACTCATGTTTTCCTTCCAGTACACCTACCTTCATTTTCATTATTCTGTCTGTAACAGTCTTGCCACATACTAATGCTCTGTTTGAAACACAGCTGGATACACTCCAAATATAAAATCATATATGTAATCCATGCTGTGATGTTTGATCCCCAGTTCTTTTTTGGCACAACAGAGCTAAAAAAAAAAAAAATTAAAAAAAAAATCACTCATTGTAATTTAAAAATAATAATGGTAGAGTTGTTACCTTGAGTAAGGGAAAAAACATCCAGCAGCTCACGCACTGGATGTCTCAACATTCTCCCTCTCTGAAATTACACTAGAATAAGCTTTTCTCCTTAAAATGAACGTCAGTCAATATGTCAGCCAATAATCAGGCCGATTGCCGTATCTGAATTAAACGCAGAGCCGTCCGAGTGAAAGCAGCACTGATGTCATAGCAGTACCACCCTGAGCAAGCGGCTTTGAGGGGACCCGCTTAGAAAGTTTCCAGCAGAACAGCGTTCCAACACAAAGTGCTGACTTGATGAAACCCAAAACTATTCCACAGGAATGTGCTAATTCAATCAAAACTTTTGAAAGAGGACAGGCCGGCTGGCCGAGCCAGCCAACCAGTCTGGTGAGCTGACTGGCTCTCCCCAGCTCTGCGGGGTCACTGGCTTCCCCGGCTGGCCAGCTGCCAGGCCCTGCTCTCAGAGCAGCCCTTTAATAATAATAATAATAATAATAATAAAGCCTTACAAAGTGTTCTGGGAAACAAACAAAGGAATTTTAAAATGAAAAAACTAATTACTTCAGAACGAACTGCAAAGTTTCTTCAAGGGGAATTGGTTGCACCAGCACCTAAAACTTGTGCTCCTCAAGTCACAAGTCTCTCCTGCATCTTCTCAGTTTTTATAAAACATCTTCCAGTGGAAAAAAGCATCAATACTGTAACAACACAAAACGAACAATAATTAGATTAAAAACCTAATCATTAGCAAGGAATTAAAGGCAAGTTTATTCCAAAGCACTGAGTAAATTCAAGTAAATGTCCCTGTCTGACCAAAACACAGGGCTATCCTGTAAGCAACACCTTTCTCAGAGCAGTCCCTAAGTGGGCTCCCTGTGTAACTCACCATGGCAAACTGGGACGAAATGGCACAAGGGGCCTCATTAAACACTTTGGAGAAGCTCAGAGGAATAGGTATGGCTTTATAGTATTTTAGCAGTGGTTTTCAAAAAAAAAAAAAAAAAAAAATCTGTCAACTAGCAAGCAACCCACTTTGTTTACAAAACCAGCTTTTGCCTGTGGCTAACCGGCCATGGGACCTACTCCGGCTTCTCCGCAACTCAACAAGTAATAGTATGAAGAGAGCTTTTAATTGCTAAAAAAAGCAAGGCTATCTAAGACCGTATACACCAAACAACACAATGTTTTTGCGCAATTCCAGTCATTTAACCAGCTTTTGTATCAAAATGCCTAAACATCAGTTCACGTGTGAGCACCACAAGTAGCGTAAGAGATGTGGAAAAAAGTTCCACAGAATAAAGAAAGAGCTCTTTTTACATGCCAAATTGAGTCAGCAATGAGATCTCTGTTGCAGGCAAGTCACATGATTTTGAAAGAATAAGGCTAATAAAATGTACTGATTTATTTATATGAAAATCAGCACAACCTCCAGCATAGAACTGGGACAAATTTGTGACCACTCTCTTTCAGAAAACACATGTAAATCAGACAGCTGCCAGAGTTTGCAGTTCACTGACCCTTCCTACTGCCAAATGCAATGCACAAAGGTAGCTCAGAAAGCAATTAGAGATTGGCTGGGAGGACTCATTAATCTTTTTGAACTTCAAATCACAACTAAACAGTCTTATAACATTTTTGTGGGGAAGACTGTGTGCCTCAGATTCACATTTAAAAAAAAAGAATGATAAAATACATACGGTCTGCTCCCTGTTGTTTCTTAGAAAGAACAACTAATACTTTTACAGTATAATGAAGAAACACATCTAGAACAGAACAAGACATAAGCATAGTTCAATCCAACTGCTCAGTTTTTAAACAGCTCACCATCTGCAAAGTCTAAGGCTCCTTTCATCTACTTCCAGCACAGAATTTAGAGACAAAAGAAGGTGAGGGGAAAAATAGAAAAAAAAAAAGAGAAAGAAAATATATTTTCCTGCTAGTGGTAATAGGGCTAGTAACCTCCAGCAAGCAAATGAAGCCTACTTGACTCTATGCAAATACGTACAGCATAAGGCCAAGATAACAATGAGAAAGTAAAGCATTTTGGAAGAAGGTATCAAAAGTTGATAGCAGCATCTTTTCTTCTCTCAAGCAAAACTCGAAATGCCTTTCTTATGGCTTACGACAAAAAGGCAGATCCATCACTGATCTCCTCATTATGGCAAACCGCAAAACATACATGAAAAAAAGTGCATGCATGTAGACATTCATATGCAATTCTGGGCCTGTTATCATGGCAGGATTAAGTTAACAATCTAATCTGCTAGTTAATTCTATTTCATTAGCCTCATTAACGGGATTACAATCATGCCACAAAGTAATAACTGAGCGCTGTGCAACTCTGGAGCCATAACTAATTTTTTTTGTGTTGTGGTAATTTAAGTAACCAGCTATAAACTGTAATTTAAGATTTAGTCCATGACTCTGGGAGTTAACAAACTGGAGTTACAAGGATCAATGCACACTTCTACTAAGTGTTTATGAAAATGAGACCATACCCTAAGTAAGCATCTCTCAAATCAGGCTATGTAATTTAATAGTTTTCTCCTTTCAAGCCTGTATAACCATTTCCTAGAATGAGTTTCTGAGGCTTTCTATACACTCCTAAATTGAGACATGACACATTGCTGGTAATAACCCATATTGCATTGTCCACAACTGCTTTTGTCGTGTTGCTGATTATCCAAAGAGTGGCTTCAGGTGCCACTCACGGTTTTTACTTCTGCTCATTTATATGGAAGTTTGGTGACTTAAGAAACTGTCCAAAGGCAACAAGATGGCCCAAAGGACCTCCAACCAGCAGCGTGCCAACTTAGAGAAACAGTGCAGGAAAAAAAGAGGCTGCATATGGCACCATTGTGATACAAATGAACACCATAAATGACAGTAAGAGAGTATATTATGTAATTCCTGTATTTTTTGAAAAAAGGTTAGTCAGCTGAGTGAGCTCAAACATGCATGTAGGAAGCTGCAGGGGTAGAGGATTTCCATCAGTCAACGCATAATTTGTGTGCATCCCATCAGCTGGATTATTGCCAGAGCTTGCTCCCTGCCAGCCTGCCTCCTCCTGCTCCACCCCAACTGATCCCAAGTGCATTATCCCTCCCTGACTGGGGTGACTAGACTGCTTCTCCCTCATGTTTAACATCCCTCAGTACATAAATATCTATCGACTTGTTTTGGAAAATGTTCGGTCCAAACTTTAAAAAAATGAAACAAAGAGAAACAAAGGTGCCTCTTCTAGATGAAGTCAACCTTCCAAAATATATGTGTGGTAATACCAGGAGAAAAAAAAAATACTTTTCCTGAGTGCTATGCTTGGAAATGTATTTCATAACTCAAAGCACATGATTTCAAATCAGTTTTTCAATTAAGGGTCAGCATTATCGCTATCCAGGCAAAGAATAAGGTGGGCCCAACCACCTCTCACAAGAAAAAAAATCCAGTGTAGGATACCTTAACAGCAAGGTGCCAGGAGGGTCAAAGAGCCCATAACACTGCAGGTTATTTATGCAATAAGTAACTTATGTTGGAAGGGACCTTCTGGTCCAGTCCCCTCACTCAAAGCAGGACCAAGATAGACTAAGTTGTTCAGGGCCTTGTTCAGTCAATTGCAGATCATCTCCAAGGATGGAGGTTGCACAGCCTCTTCAGGTACCTGCTGCTGTGCTTGACCACCCTCATTATGCAGCATTTCCACTTTACATTGAATCAGATTTTTCCCTGATGCAGCTCGTGACTACTGACTCTCAACTTTTTGCTGTGCAGCTCCAAAAACAATCCAACTTCCCGCTCCTCCACAATTTCTTTCTCATCACCTTCTGTTCTCACATATTCCACATCGGATGACTGGTGAGCTATAAGCTCATTCAGAAGACACTGTAAGATTTCCTGATTGCAGGGCAGCTCGGGCAAAGCAGGCACTAAGATTTCAGTAAGATTTTCTAATTCCTAGTTTTCTAAAACCTTTTCCTGTGCTTGCCGTAGAGCTGAGTGTCAGCCTAAGCCACAGTGATAGAAAGGTTTGATCCCAACAGAGGCAAAAGTCCTGTTTACCTTGCATCAAAGATTGCCTAGGAGAGTTCAGTAGTAGGGAAAAAACATCACAGATGATTCATTTGACATTGGCAAGTTTCACTAAAATAACAAAAACATGCATATCTACCAGTCCTTACGAAGTATCACATACACAATCAGCTAAATGAGGAGAAAGTTTAGCTCCTTTAAGAACGGGTCATTTTCTTGAATAATGTGCAAACGCAGAGTGCATCAAGTAACAGTCCTTAATAATGTCTCAGAAAGAGACTTGATGGACCTAACTCACTACTTGATGCCATTAGATGAGAGGACATTTAAGCTACACATATCTCAAGCAGGCACTAAACACACACTGACCAATATGTGATCTTGTGGTTAAAAAAATTGAATAAACATACTCAAATAAGAATAATTTTATATTTGCAGAACAAGTCAACAATGTGAATTATATTGGCATGAAGTATAAAAAAGACCAAGGTCTTAGGAATTATTTTGAAAAAATAAACTACTTGCAAAAATCATGCATAATTTCTGAGTCCACTGAACTAGGTACCAGAGTACCTTATTAAATAGAATAATTTTCACTTTAATTATTAAAATGAATAAATAATTATCAGCTTACTTCTTTCTTACCATTGTAGGTTATCCTTGGCTTTGTCAAACACATCACAAGATGTAAATCCATTTCATCAGAAGATACAAATTTTGAACATACAGGGCACTTGAATCCTATGGAAAATAAAAATATGCAAGCGTGAGTACACTCAACTGTGTTGCAAATATGTATATTTAAACAAAAAAACTATTCTGCACACATTAAAAGAAAGAAAAAATGTATGGTAACTTTTCAGTTTTGACCTGACATTTCTTACATGAATATAGTTCCTTTGCTTTCCAAAGATCTCAAAACGGACCATTGTTTCTGCAAATTGATCTGCTGCCAATTGCAAACATGTCAGCACCGCTGGAATACAAACTTTCCCAACAATTCTAACAACAGTTTAAGACAGGAACAAGAAGATAATATGAATCTACTAAAACAAAAATTAGAAATGTAGAGAGAACACAGCCATTAAAATCTGAACTTGGGCAGGAGCCCTGAATTAACATCTTCATTTTCACTGGGAATAGCACTGACACTTTAACAAAGGATCTCAGTTTTACATTTCATCACGCAAGGTGCAGCATCTTTTACCTGTCTGGGGTGCAGGGAAAACATCAACTCAGGGGTGCCACCTCACCTACTGAATCACTAATATTTCCTGTAGCACTGAATTCATTTGACTTCTCTCATCTTAGCCAAGCATGACCTTGTTTAGCTTGTGAGGTCACAGCCTAAGGCAATAAGGGGTAAGCAATAATTAAGACAGTCTGGATTCTGAGGCAACTGCACAATAGTCCATAGCAAAACTGCTTAATACTTGATGTCATCACCAAAGCCAGCAGTCTTCCAGTTAAAGGGCAATATTGGCTAAACTAGTTTCACAGTCCATAGAAAAGTTTGAGAAACGTCTGACTGATTTTGATCTGCTGAATAATTAACACAAAAGTGACAGACAAAAAGCCACAAAAATGGATCTTGATGCATAACAGCTGTTAAGGAGTTTACCTACAGGACAACATATGGTCAAAATATCTAAATCCACACTCAGTCCAAAGAAACAACTTCTTCTTTGATGCTGTTGAAAAGTAATGGTGCAGGTTTGTATAAAAGGCCACTGCATCTTCCACCAGCATCCACAGCTGGGCCTGTTCCCACATGTTTTATTTTGTTGCCCGTTACTTTTGTACTTCTAACCTTGGAAGTCCACAACAAACTGAGTCGGTCAAGGATGACAAGCGACTTGGTGCTGCACTTTCAAGTTACTGATGCCTGAGAATTTTGATCTTTGCTGTTTATTATTATCCAGATGTAGATCAAGCAAGTAACCTGAAGCACTTGACAGAAGTAATGCACTTCATTTATCTAGACTGGTTTTTATTTCTAATAGGAAGCAAGTCAAAGCAGACAACTGCTAACACCCATGAGGAACTCTGAGCAGCAGCTGAACATGCACTGGAAACCACTTCCTGAGCTAAAGCACAGTTCTGATTCTTTCCATTTTAGTCATAAACAGTTCATATCTATTTCTTCTTGTGTCAATCCTCCATTTCAGCTTAAATATTGCTCTTCTCTCCTTATTTTTCAATCCTTCTCCTCCACTCCACATCTTACAAACAATAGCTACAACCACAGGTTAACAAGCATTTAACAGCCAAACACACCTTTTGGAAAAAAAAAAAAAGTTGAAAAAAAAGACAAGTTGGAAAAAAAAAAAACGTTGAAAAGATTAATTCAGCCACTGTGTAGCCTCCTCCTCCCAAGCTGCATCTCAACATGACCAAAATTGAAAATAGTATCTCAATCATACAAATACCCCAAACCACCCATAACTGTTTTGTTACGGTTTTCTTCAAAAACTGACCCCAGGTAAATATTCTCTCAAACTTTATCACCCTAATGCAGCTGATTACTCTCAAGTCTATTCAAGAGTTATTAAGATCCATGCATTATTCTCATTTATATGCTTCTGTAAGACAAAATTGACAACATATTTTGATGGAAAAAGCACATAACTTAACACAGTGCAGACTGAGTCCAGCTGTGCCAGAAGAAAGTGTCTGCATTACAGCAACATTTATGTTCATGGCTAGTTATGCACTGGACAGTCATTAACAGGTTCCCTTTGCTTTCTGGACAGAACCTTTCTAGCTTATTCCCTAGGGTCATCAGCACTTCTAACTGGGAGTGACAGGGGGCAAGGAAAACCATCAGTAGGTGTTTAGAACCGTTGCTAAAGTTAACAGTGTTATTAAGAAGGTACATATCGCAGGTTAGTAATAATAATGCTTTTACTTAAATCTATACTTAAAGACAGATAGCTGTGAAAAATCTTTCTGATTATCCACTTACAGTATCCAGCTGAATTTGCTTATACTACCATATACCCCTAAACCTAGTCAACAGTCTTCTAGCAATATAAGTACATATTTTAACAATATAGCATCTTGTGGTTTCTCCAGTGTCAAGGGGCATCTGAAGGTAAGAGCAAAACAAATACAAATAGTCTCCTGACACCGCAAGTTTGGGATATCCACCTGCTGTAGCTGTCCTTGGCATGCAGAATGGTACACTGAAGAACCCAAGAAGTAGAGGACATCACACTTAACTAAGTCTTAGCTGCCAGTGGTAAAGGTGGCTGTGCAGAAAAGATGTGATTTCAGTAACCAGCATCAGCTGCATGCCAGAGACTAGTGTAACAGCAGAACAACAACCTTGAGTTTGCAACACTTCCTGAAACGTTTTTCAAATACAACTGAAATCCAACTTCTCATTCCTTCACAATGTTCTGCTGCAATAAGCAGCTCCTGGATTTCTCCCCAAGAGATGCAGAGTGTATGTTTTGTGCGAAGGAAATTACCATTTCCAGCTCCTTTAGTAACCCCAAAGAAAACAATATTTTTACTGTAGACTTTATTTTTAACTGTATTTGAAAAATGTAACTAAGTGAACAATCAACACTGTCCACAAGCCAGTTAAAGGTCCTTAAAAAAAGCTGGTATTTCCCCACCTTTCCTCAAATCAGAAGGCAATAGTTTCATGACCCAGTTTACAATTAACTACTCTGTAAGAACAAAGACTCTATTGTACCACTGCCCAGCAGGCCAACAACACTTCTAGCCTATGTTTGTTTTTACCAGTCTCAAGGAACAATTCTGATAACTTGAAGAAACTTTCACATGACTTTAACAATCAGCAGCAGGTCAAAAATAACTTGCTCTCTACATGACTTGCTTTACTGAGTTTTGCAGATAAACAATGCATCCACAGACATTTGGAGAACGAAGTGGAAGTAGTCATCAGATGAGGTGGCATCACATGAAGCGTCCTCTAAAAACCACAAAGCTCAGTTAACTACTTTCTCACTCTGTTTACAAGGAGAGCACAAGATATAATGTACAGTTATAGGTAAAAATCCAGCATCCCTCATCCAAGGTGAGGAACTATCACCTTTGCATTAGGGTCATCACTGTTTGTCAGCGTATCCCTGCAAAGTTGTCCTTCCTTCCTTCCACAGCAGAGAGGACACCTCAAGTCAGGGGAAAAACCACCTCTCACCCCATTCTCTTTCTGTACAACAGGAAAGAACTGAGCAAGCACATGCCTGTAGCTACTTCTATGACTGCATGCTTAAGAGGTAGGGAGACAAATACTTACAAGCTCCCATCATGTAGTTTCCCAACCCTGACTGCAATGCTGAAAGTAACATATTACTTAAACCAAAACCTAATCCTGGAAAAAAGTACATTTACAAGAAAAGAGAGACAGAACAGAAAGTTACAGTACAGCTACTAGGTGGCACAGAAAGTTTTAAATAACTAAACCTGTGTAAATAGCAGGACTTAAATATTCAGAAGTGAATTCTGTCTCTCATTCTCTCTTGAATGTATCACTTTCTTCAGACACCGCTGTCTTTTGCAAATGAACTTCCAGTTAGCCAAGAAATCCCATCTTCTCTCACATCCGTCTATCGAACTAATAACTTTAATCTCTGGCAGGCAAGAAAACTATCCACAGGGACAGGTCAACAGGTGGCTACTAACTGTATCTGTACCAATTTCAGCCTCCTATTGGTATCTTGCTGTGTTTGCCTGGCTTTGCAAACATCGGACTGTTTAACTTGCAGTTCAGTGCATAGCAAAGCAAACAAAAAACATCCAACGAATAACAAACTCCTGGACCTCTATCTTTTTTTGCAAAATCACATTGGCATTCATTCTTGAATATCTACTTTGTGATGGGAATTAAACAACAGAGCTAAGAGCTTCCAGACAATACAGTGCAGAGTGTCACAGAACTGCACATGAAGGAAACATGTTAAAGGGGTATTAGACTTGCACAGAAGAACAGATGATCCTTTTAGTCAATATTAAACAGCTGTAGCAAAAAATAACCACAAATAAAACCCGCACCAGCTAAAAGACTGCATCAGGAAGATCAGAGCAACCCTTCAGCAGAAAACATCTCAACTGGCACGTTGCTAAAACAAAACTAAAAGTATAATGAGACCAGCTGTTCTTTTGAAATAAGTATGCAACATATTAGTATTTTAAGATTTTGAATCCATGTGTTTCAAATAAGATGGATAAATCCATCCCGGTTTACATTTAAAAAAGTCATAAGAAAAGAGAAATCCTTGCATACACATACTTTTCTAAAATGTATTTGACAGTAAGAAGCCTGACAGATGTTACTTATATACTTACAGTTGTTCCTTGATACTTAGAAAAGTAAGTATAGACAATCTGGAAGCACAGCAGCCAGTAAATGTGACAGTATGACGGTGCTATGCAAGATTATTGTCACACAAATAAAGTGTGAATAATGATGCTAAACCAAAACAACACAAATAATCCCCTCTCCGCAATAAACAGAAAAGACCTTACATAATCAGAGAAACACGTTAGAAAGGACCTCAAGAGGTCACCAAGTCTTACATATACTGGGAAACTGGGTTAAACATACTTAAACAATCTAATCTGCTCTTAAAAATCAACTAGTGAAATATTTCACAGACATCCTAGACAACCTACAATGCTGATCAGCTGTTTCTAGAAGTTAGAAAAACCTTCTCTTATCTCTAATCCGGCAGCCTGCACTCATGAGAAAGGGTGATTACTTCTTATGTGTTCAGCAGACATGGAAAACAGTCAGCACCTGTCCTCAGTATTAAAAAAAAAACCAAACAAACATGTTCACACTGGAAAATGTGGACCCTTCCTCTAGCCTGAAAAACAAAAAGTTAGTCTAATCTTTCCTCACAGGCCCTGCTGCCTAAACCTTTTATTCCTATTGCTGTCCTCTAGACTCTCTCCAACCTTGAAATATTGCATTGCCAAAAACTGGGCATAACTTCAGGCCAAGACTTTGCAAGTTCTAAGCAGAAATTAATAGTCACCTATCACATGGTTCTGTTATACTAGGTGCTGAATATCTATATATAGATCTATTTATACATAGAGAAATCTCCTTTAGGTGTGTGTATATAGGCACGTACATGTGCATTTTAAACAAACCCACAGATTATTGGCTCATTCCTCTCATGACCCATAACATTCCCTAAATCTTCAACAGAATTGTTACTAGCCAGGTCCCATTTGTTTAGTGGTATGTTTTATTTCTCTTCACATTTAATAATTCTCATTTGTCTTTTTTTGACCAATTATGAACAGTTTTCTGACATGTTAAAAACAGTTATGAACTCCAATTTCACCCTCCACAGTGTTTTCAGATCTTAAAAGTTTGTAATTCTATTTCCTTTTTAAAGTGCCCACCCTTCAAAAAAAGATTATTGAAAACAGACTCAAAGCAGACTACTGTGATACTTGATTTCAGTTGCCCTTCTAGAGCAGTTACAGGATTCTCTTGCCAACTTTTTCAGCATCCACCTACTTTTTCACCTACACCATATTCTCTAAGTTTGCTGAAGAGAATATAAAGCAGAATAGCATAAACATTTTATTAAAGTCAAAGCATAATGCCTCGACTTCTTCCTTTTATATTCAATTGTGTAGGGGACTATGAAGGGAGATTGTAAGAATAGTGTAAAAATAGATGGAAATAATTCAGATCCTCAGTGAAGTAACAATGGTCTTTGTGAAGACAAACCTCTGTTACTGCCTTCTGTAAACTCATTTGTTAAACTGAAAGAAGAAAAAGAAATAAAAGCTTCAGTAAAGACTACATGGTCTATCAGAATTATGTGGCCACAGAATTCTCTTCTCCTGAGACAGCTAAAAATGGAAAGACAAAATAAATAATTCCTTAAGCTCAAAACCATGAAGCTTTTTACATGAAAGCATATTGCTTTAACACAGTTAACATCTTACCTGGTAACTTTACCCTAACCATCAAAGAGAACATGAAAATTTTTTCACACTAAATTCAAGAACAGAGAACTGAAATTTTAAAAATTCCTTCAAATTAGAAGGTAAAAGAAAAAAATAGCATTACCAATTCGCAGGGAACCCTCCATAAGAGAATTTCTGGGTGCTGTTGCTCCCAATACAAGTGGCTACTCAGAGAAAGTTTGCCACTTTCTGTACAGAAGTTTTTTATGAAGGAAGAAAGTGCCTTGGTGAAAAGATACATCTAGTTCTCTAGTTGCCATCCTCCCCTATGCTGTCGATGGCTGAAGACAAGAGAACACAGTGACATCTGGAAAGACTTCTGGAGATGAACAGAAATAAATATTCCCCCCAATTTAGGAGACGAGAGGAAATCAAATAGAAATAACAAACAATACAAGCATTCCAAACTCTGTCTTTTCTAGAAAACCGAACCAGGATAAGCACAAGTAATTTCTTTTCAGCCTTTACTGATATTGTGCTTATAATCCAGAGGGTTTCTTCCCCACTTTAGTGCAATAAAACTGAAGTAAACACACCTGTGAACTCCCTGAGGGAAACAAGGGATTTTCTTTTATATTTTCCAATTTAAAGCTCCCACAGCATTCAGTGGGAAAGGAGGGATATAAAAATGTGGAATAAAAACAAACCCGAAATTTAGTTAAGGAGCCCACAGAATAATTAGAAAAGATACGTTTGGATAAGACTTCATCTCCTAAGCAAAAACTTATGAAAGACAGAATTTTACTACATAACTTCTTTAGCCCCCTTCATCTTGGTAACTGGAAAAGTGAGATCTTCAGTAGCAATCACTGAAAAATAATGCAGTATAGAATGAAGAAGAGAAATTGAAAAAGACACATTTTCTTATTCATAAATAAAGCATTTATCAACTGCAAAACTCCAGGTGTCTAATACCAATATAAGAATAACACATGATGATGATGATTGTAACTGACAGCTGCACACTTTTAGAAAATGAAGAAGAATAAATACAACCATTAAAAGAGAGGAAAAAAGCCCCATAGTAGAATATCTTGCAAACCGGATGATGAAATTACAGGTGCAAAAGACCTGCAGAAAGCTTGATTTCACTTCTCGATGCAAAAATAAAACCAGCTGTTATTAGAGAAACAGCTTTTCAAGAGTGACATTTTAGACCAATGCAAGCACCCCACGAGAGGAGGAAAGACCTTCTTAGCTCCACCTGTGTTGGTGGGTGGGTGTTACTCCCACCATCCCATCATCCATAGGTATCTGTAGTCAAGGTAGATGGAGAGACTGCTCAAGTCTCCTTCATCCAAACTCCTAGAGTCTTTGCATTTTCACATCAACAAGCACACAGGCAAGAACTGTTTTTAAAGTGACTTCTAAGCTATTAATTCACTTTTAAACTTGCTACTTTATTAACTGCATTTCAGACATGTCACTCCCTCCTGCACAGACCCGTATCACAAGTTTCTTGATGGAACAGAAGCAGCTGAAGTCAGACAAGTGTGAATATAAAGGTACACTGGGAGCTGCATTTGGTAGATTTACAGGTAAGAGCAAGACTCAGTTTTCATGTAAAAAAGGCTCCACCCACACCCTAAATCCAGATTGTTTTTTATTTTAGTTTACTACATTTGAGAAGTATATTTTCAACTACTGACCAAAACCTCCACTTATCAACAAGACCTTCCCCAGAAGAACACCGTTAACTTCCATAGGATCTTTCCCAAGGAAAAAGAGGGCAAGGAGAGAACCTAGATGAATACACTCTCTCACTCTCTTTCATACAGGTGTGATGACACCCTTCCAAAATCTCAATCAAGGGCAACAAAGGAAATAAACTTTTGCTCTCTCTCATGTCTCTCATTGTCAGATCTCTGGCAGAGATAAGAGCAAGGTCCCCTTCTAGCCACACCAGCAAAGCAACACCAGTAGCATGAGAAGAAACCAGCCCTATCACCACCTCAGAGGCTTCTGGACACACATGGTGTTCTTGCCATTCTGGAGAAATCTTGTAGAGCCATGTGGAGGACAACAAAGTTGCCTGGAAATGCAGTTAAGCCAGGTTGGACACATTTTGGTGCCGAATCAACTACCTTATTCAGAAAGCAAGTAGCCAGAAAGCATGGTCAATGGTTTGGGGCACAAATGTATTTTACTTACACATGGCAAGCAAGATTAACCTGTCAAACAAGCTTAGTCCTTCCATTACCAGATAATGACAAATAA
This sequence comes from Patagioenas fasciata, assembly GCF_037038585.1. Classification (NCBI taxonomy): domain Eukaryota; kingdom Metazoa; phylum Chordata; class Aves; order Columbiformes; family Columbidae; genus Patagioenas; species Patagioenas fasciata. The sequence continues at coordinate 124,386,731 of NC_092521.1, read as the reverse complement.
CTGACAAAGTCAGCTTGCGGGTCTGAAAACTTTATGGAGGTAAAATGCCTTAAAACTCTTACTTTAGAGATACTACATATTCCCATTGCTCTTTTATTCTGAATTCACCCATCACAGTTCAAGGAGGAAGAATTCTTCTCTCCCATTCCTACTCTCCCCTGAACCTATTTTTTCTTTTTCCTTTCTTCTTTAATTTTCCTACTCCCTCAATTTTGCCTCATTGCCTGGAGCAGTATTTTCCTCAAACACTTGAAAAAGGTCTTTGCACTCATCAGTTCACAACAAAAGTTGTGGAAGACTGACAGGACAACAGTCTGCTGCTGCCAGAAGCAGGCTCTTCTGGAGTAACTGAGTAATTTGGCATGACTACTACAAATTTTTAACTACAGGGAACCAGTTTGTCTACACTCCCCTTCCCTTCTTCACACTGTCAATAAAATCACTACTTTAAAAAACATACTAGTGTTAAAGAAAGTTTCCATTAGAAATCACATCATTTAAAAGGAAGTATAGGAAGAGCTGCTCCAAGATCAGAAGAACGGAGTCTTACTTTTTAAAAATGCACAGATGTAAATATCTTGAAAACTTGTACCGTACAATGCAACAAATCTGATCAGAATTACATGAAGCATGATAATAAGAGAGGAGAGGGTGGCTACACCATGCTGAGAGTATAGTTAATGATAGCTAAAGGGGAAGAGGTATGATGTGAAAACGGCTGAATAATGGTTGACAAGGATGACTAACTGAACATGTGAAACAGAGCATCTTGTTGGATGTGGAGAAGTCTTCTGCGCAAACTGGCCAAAATGCATACAAGGTCTTACAAAAAAAAAGAAATGGGAGAGACAAAGTAAACACTGCACTTGGAAGGCAGCAGACAGGAACAAAGGAGCAAGCCCCAGGAGAATGCAGCATCTTAGAAGACAGTACAGATAATAATGCTGCTGGAAAGCATGCAGAAGACAAAGTCTCTCAGAGAATCTGAAAACTATTACTCTACTACACATACAAGGCGATAATGGAGACCTGAGAAAGCACAGCATTTATAGACAATTGGTCTGTTGCCTACAAAGTTTTTACCAAAGTAAGTGAGGGTCAAAAAAAGAAGTCCTCACTAAGGCAAAACTTTGTAAAGTCTGATTTAGTTGAAATACTTACCAATAACCTACTTGTTCCTGCAGAAATAGAGGTAGCAGTGACAAAGAAAAAAGGGGAAAACCAATCAATGACAAAAAAGTCAGAGTACAAAATATTAAAGATTACAACTGGGAAGAATATATATGAATGGTTAAATTATGTGGGATGTTCTCAGGAGTTTAAATATTAATTCCAAACAAAATAACATTTCATTTTTTGACAGCAACTTTAAATCACGTATCGAATGTATTTAGAACTACATTTATCATTCAGTATAACAGAAAAATTATACCTATTAAAAGTACAGTTTCAAGAAAGTCAAGGACAAACGTTTGAAAGCATACTTGTTTTCCTGTGCTCTTCCTCTCATTTTCCAATCACACATACAAACATTTTTGTTACCTAAGCACAACAGCAGACTTTCCTACATTATTATACTCCATTTTTCCCCTCTTTAGCTCTCCAAATGGCAGTTCTCCACAGAAGGCACCAATTTCTTACACCTGCAGCAACACATCTAACCTATGGACGAGTTAACTTTCATTCACTTGAAACTGGTGAGGGTAAATATGTTTGCTTGTTTATTTATTTCCCCAGAGTCAATGACTTATGAATAAAGACTGCGCTTGGTAGGAAAGTCTGGGCTGAAAAATATCATTCATTCTCAGCACAAAGGAAGTTTGTTTAAGGAATAACTTTTTTAAAGTACTGACATCTCTGCTTGTCATAAAGCAGCCTTTTGTTTTTAAATGGAAAATTAAACTAAGAGAAGTTCACTCTGCATTGATCCCTCTGTTCTTTCAACTTCGAAAATATTTACCTTAGTGTACAGACTATTGCAGAAAATAGGATGCAAGTTCATAAGAAGAGAGATTTTTAACAGAATAATTAGAGAGAATCTTAACAAATGGGGAAAAGACCAAAGGTTACAAAACACATAATTTCAGAAAGGTGCACAATGGAATTAGATCATTAAATCATTTGGTATTAACAGATTTAAGTGTTTAACAGAAATTATGTACAAATTTTGATAAAATGTGAGAGCAGTTTCTTAAGTTTGAACCACATGCATTTATATATTATAATGCACAACTTTTGCAAAAGTTCCTGTTTCTAAGACAGAACCTTTTAATAACACTTGAGGATGTACCATAGTGAAGAAAACATGCAAAATACCTAACATGAGGAATGGTATAGAAGATGCATAACTAGTTCAGAAAAAGATAGAACTGAACTCATAAAGAAATAATCCCCTCAATCAAGTTTTCTTAACTATATTCAGTAAAGGCTGAAGAAAATCAAACTATTTATTCACATCCTTTAAACATAACCACCATGACAGATGTATCTATATTTAGTCTTTTATCTCTATTAAGAGAGTACATAGCACCTGTACCATACTCTGCAAAACCTTAATGAATATCCATAAATCACAAACCAACCAAACTTTCAAATGACATGCCACATCACACTGACTGCAGCAACTGAGTCAGCATTGTAACTCTTGCTTTTTCATCATTAAGATGGCACTCTTTGAAGAAACTGAAGAAATATTTTGTGCATCACTCATATTTTAAATGGCCTTTGTAGAAAACACTAGTGTGTATTTTATCTTTTTCTGTTTAGAACTGCTGCATTGGTCCATCAAATTGTTGAGAAATTTGATTCACTACCTTAGAAATTTGATTCACTACCTTGTTTACATTATTAACCAGATCATGCTAATACGATGCACATATGCATGCGCACACACAGAGCATAGACTGTAAATAAGTTTCAACGGGGATATACAGTTGGAACAAATTAGTTAAAAGGATGGATATTTTGACTTTTCAGCAGTTTGCAAAATGACATGGTAACTCAAATTATTTTACTTATCCAATTATGGCTTTTATTTAAAGTAGTATAGGCTTTCATTGTTTTACTCATCCACAATGCTATGGAAGGTAAGAGAAACTGCAACTATTTAAGAAGTGTGTTTTGTTCATCATTGTTCAAACAAAAACACAATCTGTCAATTGATGGATATAAGCATTATGCATAAGAAAGGAGACACTATCTTGAATTTGAATACTGAGATAGCATGAAACTGCAACATGCTACTGAATTACATTTTAATAAGAAACGGGTGTTGGGTTTGAGTTTTTTTTGTGCGGGGTGTTTTGTGGATGTGTTTTGGTTTGTCTTTTTTGTTTGTTTTTTAAACAACTGACTAAAGAGCAATCATAGTCAGTATTCCTATTTCAAGAATGCCATTATAAGATCAGGATCACAGTGTGCCAAATGCTGCAAATATGTTTGTTTGCATATATGTATTAGTCTCTCCTCCAAAGAGCTTACACTCTACAATATACAAGAGCAAGCAATGATTACTAATGGAACAATGTCTCCATTATCTGCTTTAGAAAGACAGAAAGAAACTTGCCCTGGCTTACACAGAAAGAAAAGCAATTCTTGTAAGTCTCTAGGTCTCACCTTACATAAAAATGCTATTTGCCCACAATGACATTGAGACAAGGGTCACAGAAAAGGTAAATGACTATATAAATTTGCTCTGCCTTTCACACAGAATCAACCAGAGCCTTACCTAATCAGTTAGCAAGGCTCCACCACAGATCCCTAAAACTAGCAACAGACCAATTAAAGTATAAAGAATAAAATGTTCAAACCACAACAAAATCTGGTTTTGAAAGAAAAAAAAAAGCTCTTGAGGGCAGCACAAATGCCAGAGCTTGAGCCTGCGCTCCCCACAACTCATCCATATGTTCATCCCCTTCCCGCTGTCCCTTAGTGGTGCCACCTCCTCTGCTCTTACTGTCCCTCCCTGCGTGGCCATGTCAGCTGGTGGGGACCAGCCCAAGCAAGGAGGACCCTAAGCTTTCCCAGTGGTGTGCTGGAGAAGCCTACTGCACCTTGCTGCATTAGACAGCCTGCCGGCAGCATATAAAACAAGCCAGAGGCTGACGCGATCCAGCAGGTAGAGGGCAAAGACCAGTAAGGTGCATTTAAATAAACCCTTCCATGATATAAACAAACCAACCAAACAAAACCACAATAAAAGAACCTGTAGGTTTCTACAACAACAGACAAGCAAATGAAAGATGCATCCCCAATTAGTACTATATACATATTTCAGCAGCAAACAAACTTATATAAAGAAAAAAATAAACTTCCAGGATGCACATTAAATAACCAAACACCTAGCCTTTCTCAAACACCTATGATTTAATTCTCTTCCAATTCCCAGTTTTTAAGTGTAAAGCACTCAAAAAATAATTCATGCATCTTCCATCACTTTAGAATCTAAAGACCTGAGGTAAGACTACTCAGGACTACTACCATCCAAAATGATTAGAGACACAGATTTATATCTATTTTCTCATTGTAGCCTTTCATTCCAGATTGGAAAAAATTCACAACTTCCCAGAATCTTCTGTGAAGGAAACAATAGTTATTGAAAGGCATTTTCAGTTAAATAAACCATTATCCAAGCAAGAAAGATTTTATATTGCTAAGTATTCAGCTACTGAATTGTCACATTACTTTTCACAAATGGGTTTAAGAACTGTAAAGAATTAACACAATTTATAGACATTTTTCTGTTGCAAATTAGATCTCCTACTTTCTCTAAGAGACGCATTTGTCCCTCAAAAATATTTTTGTTTCAGTAGACAGAAGCTGTACTTTCATCATCTTAGAAAATTCCCACATGAACACCAGCTTAAGTCCACTCCGTTTGTTGTAGGAGAAGCCCTGGGAAGGCAGGTCCATTGCACACAGGTGAGTGCAGTCACAGTAACTGCGATAAATTTCACAGTATGGCCACCAGCAAATTAGTGAGATTAAGCCAGGCATAAGTCATCAGCTCTGGTGAAAAGAGAGCTTTTTTTATTGTACATTCTATCTGTATTAAAAACTACTGAGAAGTAAGCCACAGGCATGTAAAGGACAGACAGCCTCTGCCCCTAGGCTTTTTTGTTTCATCAAGTAACTTCTTGAAAAATTTGCTTTTAGCTACCATTTTCAGGAATACCTAATCAAAGCTCCCAAAGGAAGCCTGACATTCCTGCCAGGCATCACAGAAGTACACTCTTCCTTTTGCTAGCAGAGGTCTTGCCATACCTGTCCTTCACAGCAGTTGTATCAAACCAGAAATCAGTAAACTGGGAGATGTGCCAATAAAAGAAACCTATTTTTATTGGTTTTTCCTAAGAAGCAGCGATACTCAACACAATTCCTGGCTTTGTGCAGCGGGAATGGCATTTAAACATTTAAACTTATGTCTTTGCTTTCCAGAGCTGTGTAGACATTGTACCATTCATTCTATTACTCCTGTAATCTACAGCAGCAGTTTCTGGTTTGGAAAACATCTCTGCAGGGCAGCAGGCAGGCTACAGAGCACTAACAGCTGTCTAATCATTCAGGGAGATCCTCCAGCTCCAGGCTGGAAAAGAAGTGAATGCTGAACTTGTTGTTTGAACAGAAGACTTTAGCCTGACACTGCTGTCTGTCTGGTACTTTCCACAGAACGTGGCAGGACAGGCTGAAATTCTGCTCTTGGGGTAAAACTAGTCCTTAACTAAAACTGTATCAAAACTGTCCAGAAGCTGGCCTAAATGTGACCAAAGGAAACAGATGCAGTTGAAAGGGTTATGTCATACACATGGAAATACAAATATTTTTACACACAAGCATATGCTTTGGGGTAGAAGTCAACATAAACATGCAAATTGCCCTCCTTAACTGTTGTGGTAGGTAGGACTATTTTTGCTGACAGAGACATTCAAAACAATATTGAAAAGTAAGCTCTTAGTTAAGGAAGGGAGTTCACAGCACTTAACACCACCTATACAATGACTTCTAGAAAGAAAAATGAAAACTTTAACTCATTTACCAGGTTTCTACTTGCAAAAATCTTGCACTAAATCTTGAGACAGACTAATCTTGTTACACTGTCACCTAGTTAGGCTAGAATCATAGTGACAACATTTCAAGGGGAACAAAGCCCATTTAAGCTCTTAAAAAAGTAAATCAAATGTTTCAGCTGTATTTATGTCAATTCAGCATATTACTCAACCCACAACATAGGTGGAATTATAAATCCTGCAGTATGCTATTGTTGCTCTTGACCTAACCATGTATCTCAAAAGGTTAACAGTAGCTTCATCCAGCAAAATAAAACAGCAAGCCTTTTGGAATAAATCAAAAGTACTAAAAGGCACTAAAATAAAGATTTCTAATCTATTCATATTCTGGCAAGAACATGTGTACACAAGTCTGAGTCTTTAAAACCAATTTAGACAAAAAAATTTGATCACAAATGTATTAATATGGACAGGTACAAAACTGCCTTTTTTTAAATAGCCAAACACTTTGTACATAAGCAATTCTTAAAGATACAGGAAATATCTTCCAAAGTACCAGATATTACAACTTTCATTATCAATTCCTATTCCCTCAGGGACAGTTTTACAGAAAAAAACCTCTTATAAAACTACTAACTTTCATCTTGCACTGGCTAATCTGTTAGAGTAGACTTTAAATTTATTTAAATGTAAATGTACATGGTGGGTTCCACCTCCAACCCCATCCCCCTATCCAAGCAAATATGAAAAGTGTTTCATTCACTATCCAATCTCCATATGTTTCTGTAACTACTCAGGAAACAAACCATTCTTATATAAAACCTAAGAACTCAGAATACCAGGGAAATAACTTTTACAATGTGACTTTAATAAAAGTCTTCAACTTATAAATAGAATCCTGTTATATATCATCTCTCCAATGAAGCAAGTTCAAGAAGAAATAAAAAATAAAAAATAAAAAGTGGAATGTAACCCCGGAAATTACCCAATAGGTTGCCACAGTTCCCAGATAGATGGCAGAGGTCCAATCCAAACAAAGAAAAGTTACCCGTAAGTTAGGAACAACTGATTTGGAAACATAGCTTTCCCAGGACACTGAGGAAACTCTAATACTAATTTAATTTAATGATGGTATTTCCATTTTTCATTTAAAAGTTGTAATGCATGTATTCCAACCATTGACACAGCAAAATGAGTTGTTTGGTTTTTTTTTTTTCCTCCTGAAATTCACTTTATTTCTTCCAGTAGTGAGGGAGTGTAAGAAATGCAGGTGGCTTCCTTGTTTATTAGTTTAGTAGTATACTGAATAAAGCTGCTGATGTTCTTACAGAAGCTAATGTAACAGTATGGTAGTACATCAAAAGGTCTTCAGCATAAAAATGAAATAATATTTACTTAGGATTCCCACCCCTAAGGACCATGCTGCAAGACATTTGTAAAAAGATAACAGTAAGTAGGGGGGAAAAGCACATACTCTCTTAAATAAACTGCTCTTAACAACAGGGAAAAAATATTCAAACCACATAGATCTCTGCAGCAGGGTCATAAAAATAAAGGGAAAAGGTCACTGAAGTATTTATAAACCTTGTTTTCACAAATGAATCAAAGTATTACTCTGTTTTCCATCTTGGCTTTGAAAATCATTAAGTAAAATTAAATATTTACAAGTTTTGTTCTTTTTCTTCCACATAAAAAGATTACTCTTGTCTTATTACCCAAGCATTACTGGATGCAAAACTATCCCTTTTACAAAAGTAAGTATTTCAGAATACCATCTTCTAAATTTTAGGTTCTTGCCAAGAAAAACTGATGTTATTTCACAAGATTAATCTTTCAGTGAGTCTCCTACTGCTCAAAGCATCTTTCTAACAGTAACTCAAAACATACCAGAAGTTTCTCTAGGTTTTTGAATATTTAAGGTCAAATATTCTAGTCATCTCATTTTTTAAAGAGTGGTGTAACATAGCAACAAAGAAAACTGAACAGACAGTGTGATAACAGAAAGGATCTGTATAACATGCTTTTTTGTTTTCTATTTCCACTTACTGGAAGGAACCAAGCAGGGAAGTCCAGTTGAAACAAGACTAAAAAAACTTTTAGCAGAAAATGAGAACTAACTCCAGAAAGTCCTTAAACCACGTGAAAGAAGAAGAAGAAAAGAAAGAAAAGACCACAAACACAATGATGAAACTAAGAACAAGGAAGCTAGCCCACCAGTGTTTGGGAAAGCCATGACACGAAATGTTTCTGAGGACAGAAGTGAATAAATAGATGACAAGTGAACTTCTGAAACCCAATTAAGATTAAAATTAAATGAAATCAAATTTAAAACCCAGCACGTAGGAGCTGAAGCCACGTCAGTTCGAGTCCCGGCTCAGGAGCCCCGGAGGGGCCCGGCCCGGCCTTGGAGGCTCTGCCTGAGCTGTCCAGGCCGCAGGTGCTGAAAAGGGCTCTGGTCTGGGAGGGGCTTGCCCAGGCTCTGGGTTTTTCCTCTTTTTGGCTTCAACTGAGTGGGTGTTAAACCCTGAACCATTTATCCTTGATTATTAGTCTTTTGTTAATCCTGTCATCAAATGCAGTTAGCCAAATACCACACCAATGACACAAAGAGATGTATTAATACATGAGGTCTGCCTTCTGCAGCCAGGCCAGAATCAAACCCTTGTAATGGTTTTTACTCTTGGTCTTTAGCCAAATTCATGGCTTAAAGAAACAAATACACTAAGTTCAGTTTATATAAAGGATAGTGAGGTATATACAAGTGTAAAAAAAATCCTGAAATCCCCCTCTATTTATACAGCACTAGTGCCAACTTGTATATACAGTCACAATTGTACTTTTGTCTGTGTTACAGAACAGTTTTTCATAGCCCAATCAGATGTTTTGAGTTTTAAAGAATAATTGAAGCTGGATTTCTTGTTTATACAGGAAGAAGCAACTTCAAGTTTACTAGCTAACAGAAATACTACGATAATATAGGTCTATTTTTAATGAAGTCTCTTATCAATCTATCCTTCCAAATCTGGCTAGGCAGTTGCTGACAGAAACAGCAACCTAAGTTTTTCAAGACAGTTACTTTATTATTAAATGTTGTCTGCTCCATTACCACCCTGGTCCTTTTTTGTCATACACATCTAGCAAATTATAGCTTTCTACAAACCTAATTCAAAGTAAGCAGATACACAAATTGAGAGATACAAAATCATAACAGTGCAATAAATGCCCTTTCAGTTACATTTCAAGGCTATATACATTGTTGAAACTGCATCTAATAGCTAGAAAAATTTAAATACAAAAAAAGAGCCCTTCACATTCATAATGAAGAAAGAACTACCCATTAAAAATGCATCAACTGCAAATTTCTGCATTGAAAATTGGGAATTGGTTGTGAAACAGTAAGAGTAATTTGTTTATTATTTTTCAACTGGCAGAATTAGTTTTCAAAATAGAATACTCAAGGAAATAGGTGGTTTCCACTAAGAAATTAAGAAAGAATAGATAAACATCATCTGCTCAGAATCAACTAAACCCAGCTCATCCTGCATTCCAGTGACAGGAAGGAACCGTTAAACTCAAGGTCCCTTCAAGTGCTATGATCATCAACAAAGAGTTTCACCCACACATCACAGCCTCTTTTGTGTAAAGTTTTGAGGGGAAAGCACATCATATGCCTACTAACCTAATAATAATAATGAAAATTCATTGATAATGTCAAGAGCAAGGCCTGTTGTTTTCCAACACACTGTGTGAGAAAGGAAGATGCAATGCTTAAGTATTACATATAACAATAACTGACTCTAATAGCTGACAAAGTATCTCTAATCTATACTTACCTCTCTGTGGACAAGTACTTCTGGTGATATTCCTAAACCTCAGTTATAGGGTTCAATTGTCAGACCATTCACTGACTTTCAGTTAGGAAAACACCTTTAAAATTAGCTTGTAGTTTAGGAGTTTCTGCAATTTAAAGACATGAATACTGAGATTACAGAAAGAGCTCCCTTCCTTCAACAGAGGAAGGAATCCTTGTCAGTTATATACAATTCCTGACAAATGAGATTATGTTCTTCAAGACAGTTTTGTGAGTATACCAGAAGGTCTACATGTGCAAGACTCGCTGACTTAAGCTGCCCTCGTGGTGTTGTAGCTGTACCAGTAGCTTAAGAACATTGCACCTAGTACATTTATCATCACTGCCTGAAGGAGAACAAGGCTAATTACGTCAAACTACAGTAGGAAAAATACAAGAAAAACAAGGTACTAACTTGAGGCCTTTCTTCCTTTTCTATTTTGATATGAAATTTCTCATGTCTGAAGTTGAATTACAAGTGTGTAATTTTGTAAATTTACAAATCTGTAAGGCATAAACAGAAAACTGATAGGATTAGAATTTAACAAGTTGACCTTTAAGTTCCAGGCTTTAATGCTTCATGTTATATGTAAAGCACATTTACCCGATTAGACCTTTGAGGAAACAAGTTAAATCAGTTTTAACTTGTATGTACTTAAAAATACTGCTAATGCAAAGAAAAACATTACGTCACAATGTTCAAGTTTGGGGAAATGCAAATCAGAAGAACTGGAGACAAGAAAATATCTAAAAATAGATGGCCTAAAATAGAAAATTTCATCAAAATGGCCTCTCTTCTCTTTGATAGAGTACTATCTATTCTGATGTATTTCTCTTCAGCATTATTCCTCCATTAACACTACAGATATAACTATTGTTAGATAAAACTAGGATAGATAAGTTAAAAATCCAAGTCAAATGTAATACCCAAAATTATGTCTTTCTAGGAAAAAACAGAAAGAAGTCCTAAAGTAAGACACTGGTTTTTTGTTTGTTTGTTTGTTTCAGGTTTTTTATGCAAATATTTTAAAGATCCGGCTAAATCAGTATTTATACAGATTTATTTTTGTAACTTCAGTTACTAATACAGGTGTAACAAGTAAGAAGACTCATCCGTACAGAAAATGGCAAGACGGAAGAGAACAGGGAGAAAAAAGAAGAGGTTCTCAATAAGCTTTAGTGTGTCATAGGATCACAGAGACTGGAAAACAACCGTATCAGCACATATATCCATGCATCCCAATTTCCCCTGAGTAGGAATAATGCATCAAACACCACCACTCCATATAGACTTCCCCCCTCCTCTCTCTTGCTGACAAACTTGGCATTCTTTTCTGAGGATTTCCTTTGAGGTTAATATTTCCTGAGGTGCTTATGTTTTTCACTCATCCTAATTCTGCATCTTTGTGGATGGTGTCAGGCCAGCCACATGTTCAATACAAACATTTGTTTTTAAATGTATTTAAAAGAATGCTTTCCTTCTACAGCTAACAAAGTTTCACAATTAAGAACAGGCTGCCATGGGATGCAGCTATTAAACAGCCCAGAAATAGTCCAAATCCATGATGGGAAAAGGAAGAAAAATAAGAGTCCCTAGAGGTGCATATTATAATTAGTATTTTGCACACTTTGTAAAATGCAGAACATTTTACAAATATAACAGCTACATAAAAGTAGAGACATTTGACTACTTGCAAGCATTTAAGAGCCCTCCTCATGTTGACAAATTATGCATCACTTTTGCATATTTAACCTGCAAGCTAAAGTATTTGTTGAGCAAAACAAGGAGGAAAAAAAAAATCAGAATCATCCCCAAATTGATACCATCTCATCTAGACCTGAATACCTTCAGGTCTCCCATTCTCAGCTCATTATATCGGAGCTGTAGCTGGCGTAATTTTCACTATCAAAAGGCAGTATAGCAACACTAGCCCAGCACTCTGTTTCTCAGCATAGTTAGCAATCCAGACACACTAAACTAAAAACAAAGCTGTATAGCTTTTCAGACTTCAAGAGCCAATGGCATCCAATACCATGCTATACTCTCATTCCACTACACCTGCCATTTTCATTAGTTAACTAATGGAACGGCAGAGATGGAAGGAACAACCTGTGGAGAGCAAAACACAATCACTACTTCTCCAGTACACTTCAACAGGGATCCACTTCACTTTTCAGTGCTTTTGGCTACTTCTGGCTTTGCTGCTAAATACATGTTTTTCAGCAATAAAATACCAGGATAAAACACAAAATCTGTATGCCAGTGTTTTTCATCAGTAAATTAAAATTCAGCTAAAACATAGGTCAATATCATTAAAAATCAGGCAACAGCCATAGATAAGCAAGTATTTTTTCAGAGAGTGTCATGCCTGTTACAATAAATGTAAGGCAAGTTATACTTAGCATTCATAAAGACTGTTCAATTTTTCCAAGAGTTGAAAGAAGTTACAGAAATTAATTCCTACAGAATTTTCTAGTACTACTAGCAAGGACTACAGCTGAGGTCCTGGAAGATTTTTTGCTGTGTCACTTAATTAGAAATGAGTTCAAATATTTAACAAGTTTTTTCTTTTAAAAAAAAAGAAACTTAGCCAGTTGTCAAAACTACCTTGATCAAAGATTGTAGCTAGCCAGTCCCTAAAAGAGAATCAATACTGGCCAGAATTCAAAAATTAGAATGCTTTTCACATCCACTCCATGACCTCTGGTTCCACGTCCGCATGAAGTTGCCTTATCTGTGTGGATAGGAACAAACAATCTCAACACTGCTATCAGCCCAAGTGCTCTTCATAAATCTTAGTTCTAGCCCACTTCTCACAAATCAACAAACTTCCCCAACTTATTGAACTCTTAAATGTCAAGAAATTACATCATCCAAGCTTAAAACTCTTCTGAGCATTTCTTCAGAATAATGCTTTAAAGCAAAATGTACAGTCATTAAATACATTTAAATGGTTGGCTAGCTGCACACCTGTAGAGGGAAGTCATATATAGAAGTCCAGCCCCCTAGAAAGAACTCTTGCCCTCCAGCTCCAAATGTGTTCATCATTTCCTTTTGACTTCTGCTGAACACAACCGTGTGTTTTACAATTGGAGAGGCACAGTAGAGACACAAAGGAGAATAACCTGGGCTGACCCACACTTGCACAATATAAAACACATTATTTGCATCAGCCTTCTTATTTCTTTGTTTGCAGCAGAACTAGTCCCACATTTGCAAGGAACATTTCTGCCACTCTTTAGGTGTATGCTGTCACTGGATCTTGATCTTATCAAGTGTGCGAAAACCCAAGTTTATTTTAGCACACAGTTTATTAGGCTAGCAATGCAATCGGTATTTCCTCCAAACTGGAAGCGATTTCAGTATTGTATTTTACTTCAAAAGCATTTTAAACACTTTGGTTTTTTCATATCCATGGCTGCAAATAAGGCCGGTATCATCTGTCTTTGAAAACGCTATCACTTACAAAACACACAAATTCACGGATACAAGACATCTGGATATAAACTAATCCAAAGCTGAGCTGTAGCAAACATACAATTAAAGTTAACTGAAGAGTAATATAGTTCAGTCCTTAAAAAGCGAGGTAATGCCTGTACACTTGTCATCCAGTATCTAAATGTTAGGACAGCTGAATTAGATATTCAACGGGTATTTCTTTGGTAGCATGCAGTCCTTTTACATACGTGAATCTAATGCTGTTTTCATTCACATGCTATTCTACTAGATAATTTCTCTTCAGGCAGCAACAGCCTTATAGCTCTATTGCATGGATGGAGCAGGTATTTTATTTCTTTACACCACAACTGAAAACTACAGAAGTAGTTTTCCAGTTATGTTTTAAAATTGTAATTCATCAATAGACTGATAGATCTTTAACAAAAGAGTAGGGTCTTTTTTGTTCTGTTTTGAACTCAGACAATCTACTTGTCATTTATTTAGTAGTATTCCCAATATAGAAATAAAACAAGTATCTGTCTACACTGATCTGACTACCCCTAACAACTACACACACATGGATAAGGGAAAAATAAACAAACACATTCAAACCAACCGTAACTGACCATTAAGTTGCAAAATCACAACACTGAAAAATTAAAAAGCTCTAGAAGAAAGTTGCATAGGTAACCCTGTATTTGGGCACTTCACACCTGAACTCAGTAATACTGCGTTTCAGGACACTTCATCAAAATCACCTCTGCAGAAGAATCATGTTTATCCAGTTTAAGAGACTACAGGAGCCGCAAGCCACTTGCTGCACAAGCATAATATGCCTTCCAGCACTCAGAATGCAGGTGTGTGATTTTAAATTCATTCTTCCCAAAGGACAGCAAAACACCCAAGAAAATGGAGAGCAGCTCCTCAAGTCTGTCATGTTAGACAGATTCAGTCCTCCTTGCTTTAGGCTACTCCAGCCATCCTTGCTGAGGCATAAAAGACCATGAGAAGAAAGAGGACTGAAAGTAGTCAAATGATGGTAAAAAGTAGTTAAATGACCATAGAGAACTGCATGTTACTGTTGTCATTGTTCTTTATATTCTAGAGATTGTCCACCATTATCTCTTTGAAATTTGCTTAACTGATGATGCTCTGCTCTATTTGGTAGGGACACAGCATTTTCTCAAGTCTGGTAATATTTTTTCCCCATACTGGAACTTCAATTGATATTCATGCTCAAGAATCAAGGAGGAGTGATGTTCTTCAGTCCACAAGAAGTAAAACCCTGATAGCTGCAGAAAGGCAGGATTCAACAGCAACATGTTTTTCAGGGAACTACCTACGATTCATGGCAGGGAGACAATTTATTTTGTAAGTTTTCTGAAAAACTATCACCAGGTTGAAATTTTTTTTTTTTTTAAGATTCTCAAAATACTGTCTATGTTCAGACAACCTGCAGAAAGCACTGCTAAGCAGATCCTTCTTATACTGCACATGGAAAACTTCACCAGTTTTACGTTTCTTTCACAAAGGACACATCTGTTAGTGTACACTATGACAATTTTTATTTTAGCACTGCAGAGGAACTGCATTTAGTTTGCGCTCAGCGTAATTCAGCAAGAACCCATCCTTCGATTTTGTGTCAAATTCAATACTCAAAGACAGATGCATCTTTATTTCAGTTAGACATGGGTCCCTCTCCTTTTGGCATTGAGTCCTAGTAATATTAAAAATGCTATAAATGCCTTAACTATATTTCAACTCAAGTGAAAGTATATACACTTATACTTTATGAAAAAAAAAGCCAGGAAAATCATAACACTGTACTCACATAAAAAAGAATGTAATTTACTAGTGTTGATACTACTCCACATGCTCAACTAACCTCTCATATCTAAAAACACTTTCAATTTTTAAAACCTTAATGAAGTTGCAGTATAAATCAATCTGACATAAGGACTAATTATGGTACCCTGACTAGGAAGTGTTTTGGAACACCACTAGCTTTAAAAGCCATTTACAGTTAAAACGTTGCTAAATAATTGCTTTATATAAATGACACTTCATATGGAGAACCAAATAAATTGTAACAGCTGATTTCTTTTCTTGCCATTCTTCTTAGACGAATTTATTATAAGTTAATAGAGGACATGCAAAGTGCATGCCAGACGAGAACTCCGTATTTATAGCACACTAAGTCAGCAAACAGAATCTACTAAAAATAGCCACAATGGTATGCAGCACACCCACCCTTTGGAGACTGTTCACAGGCTGTGGTGGTCTGATTTTTAGACAGAGCAGACAAGGAAGAAGAAAACACCCAGGTAGGTCAGTTCCTAAAGACGAGTAAGAGTAATGGAGTTGAATCCCACACAGCAGTTGGTATTCTGTTTGGCCGGCAGTCAGACACTCCAAGCCCTATGAGAGTTTCCTGCATGTTTCCTCATCTCTCCAGGTCACTACTAGGCAATTTCCATGCAGAAAACAGAAGCATGTCCCAACTGAAAGTGAGAACCAGCCTCATTCTTTCTACGACTTACCCTCTCGCTTTTGCAAGCATCAGGAATTTGAAGCCAACCAAACAACAGATGTCAAAGAGCTGTGGATGCACACTGAGACATCCTTACAAAAGTCACAATGACCATTTACAAAGGAAAGGTGGCACTGGGAACACAGGCACTTGTTTAGGAAATACCTAAGCAGAGATAAGACAGTAGAAACATTTTCCTGGATGCTTAAGAAATGTTCTAGTTTTACTTGGGTAATGGTGGTTTTTATAAAAAATTGCTTTCTTTTGATTGATAAGATGTATGCTTTTAAAGATATTAAAAAAATAGAAACTCGGAACACTCAAAGGTTTCTCACTGTTTTCTTTTCATGGCTTAAACATCTGCAAGAACAACATCTTCCATTACACACTAAATGAACACCATCTGTAGAAATGACCACATGTCTCTCCTGAAACCAATTAAACCATTAATGAACGGCAGACATGCTGCAGAAAAATCTTGAAAATAATCTAGACTTGGTTCATGTACCTGCAAATTGCAAAGAAAACCTATCCTAAAAATCTCCATAACATTATTCAAAAGTTTCATGCAAGGCTAAGACAGCACATCAAGAACATTAATATGATGAAGTTTTACTTGAGCAGCTGGAAAGAACAGGAGGAGAACTTACCCAAACAGATGGGTAGGCACCGTGTTTTAAAAATAGTTTTGGATTTCTAGCAGTGACAAAAGGCTTTTTTTGTAAGACAAAGAAATCACTCGGAAGGTTGCTGGAGACTAGTCTGCAATTATGTGAGAGAACATGAGGAGAGGCACACTGTCAGGATATCAGGGTTGGATAGGTATTCTGAAGACATTAAAAAGGAAGGCCTTTGTTTGAACTGGCACTGCAAAGGCTCCATCAGGTATTATCGCTGTCTTGGTAGCCAAAAGAAATATTTATATATGCCATTACAATTAGGCTGCTTCCCTTTCTTCAGACTGTTAACTGTTTACAATTCTGCCATAAATGCAGTGCTGTTATTTCTATTATATGGTTTCTCTTAACCCTTTTTCGTTTACCAGGCAGGAAAAGAAAAAGAAACCCTTCAAAGATCCTCCATCACTCACTTCAGCGTTTACTCCAGTGCCCCAAGCCTCTCATCATCACAGAGACCTGTCTTCAATCAAAGGAAATGAAACACAGCTCCCAGGGGCTTCACTAGCACTACCAGCAGATCCAAACACTTCTTTTAGTTCATTTGTCCAAACACCTAAAATTTGAGACTAAAAGCACTTCCCTGACTGAGCTAGAGCAGGGGGGGTGGTGGTGCTGGACTTTTTGCTACTTTTTCCTGTGACCTCCTTAGAAGAGTTTCCATCTCTGCTGCCTACCAGGCACAATATGGCTGTCCACTCTGTGTATGCAGGAGCAACAGAGGAGCCCACTAAACACCAGAACAGTGAGATGCTGAAAAGGGATCGGATTCCTCAAACCCAGCTGTCAGAGCAGTTCTTCTAAAAGTCCCAATCAACAGACTTATCCTTGAACTGCTTTCTTAGCACACTGGATGTTTCAGTCTGTATTTTGGTTAATGGAAGACTAATATATTTTCAAAACCTCCCATATCTTCAGAGGCTGCAAAAGTGACTCTTCTGTCTCATTTTGGAGTCAACTCACCAGTATAACCGAACAGAAAATGAGACACACATCTATCTCCCCCCGCAATCTGTGGTTGTTGTGAAGTTGTGTGTATGGGTACAGACATGTTTGTATTTCTCTCCGCTTTCAGACTGGTGTCCATTTTAACTTCTTCTACAATCAGCAGACTTCAGCCAGCCTCTCATTGTTATTGCTCTCACTTTTTCCAAAGTGGACAAACATGGATATGATTGTGTTTCAATAGTGCAGCCAAGTGAACAGAAACAAATCAAAATACCAAGGCAAAGACAGCTTCTTAGCTTTCACCATTCTGCACCTTGTAAGACCTATGAACCGCAACAGCTAAACTATCTGAAAATGCACATGGGAATTTTTTGTATTCACAACAGCAAATGGCAGTGTTATCATACATCTTAAAAAAGGCAGAATTTTTACGGAAAACTTTTAGTTTTCTTAGACTAAATCCTTATACGCTTTCCTCATTCTGAATGGTTAGGAAGTAATTTAGAGAAATATATATTTTATCAAAGATTCACTGGCCTTCCTCAAATATATTAAAAAAAATCCCAACTGCCAGAAAGAGAAGGTATGTCAGGTAATACCATGGCACACTGGCTGAAGCTGCAACAGCAAGTTTCACTGCTTCTAACATGATTCTCACCACCAGGATACCCCAACAGTCTCACTGCAAAGCACACTTTCCAATGCTTCTCAGATGGAAAACAAAACAAAATGCAGCTTTCCAGGCAGTTTGAGAGATGTCTAAAAAACTTTTGTGACTTTACATCATTCTTCTACTGATATCTGCTTACAACAAGTAATTGAGGTTATAACCTGGGGCTTTCATGAGCCTTCTTCTATAGAATGAAGAATTGATTCAGTACTTCTACCAGCTATTATTACAAACAAATGCTACTGTAACATACCTATCAGGTTCTACCCATATTGTGTTATGTACATTCAGCAGCTGGCAATAAATCCTGCATTGTAAAGTACTACATTAAAAAAGCCTGATCGCTATCTGGCTTGAGAAGAACATACCAAACTTCCTTCTCCTAACAAAGTTGAACAGATGCAACTTGATCTCCAAATTATTACTCGAAGTCTTGAGATAAGCCTGAAAGCTGTCAACAGTTGTGTCTGGCAACATGATATATTTAAAAACCTGTCTATAAGTACATCATATAAAATTGTAAATGACCGTATATAACACAACCTGAAATTTTAATATAATACTTGTACGGTCACTGCTGAATCAATTGGAAAGAAGAACTGATATGGAAATTTAAGACTCAGTATGTAACATTTCTGCCTTGTTCAGATGAATTTTACATATTCTTCCCTACGAGACTTTTAAAGAGGGGAAAAAAATATTTAAAGGTTTTATTCTTGTCTTATAACAACATTCCTAAGAAGAGATTTACATGTGAATACCAGAAGGATACTTAATACAATGTGTTTTCACCAAGAACTCTCCCTGTTGTGACCGCCCAGGATAACAAACATGAAGTGAGTTCAGAGGAGCTGTCGACATTTTTAGTGACAGAAGTAACACAGCAGCAGCTACCCAAAGCAAAGAAAATTCCAAAAGATCATCCATTTTTAGTTGAAATAATTGTTGCAAGCACCATTGACGAAAAATAAGCTATATTGTAACTACAGCAGTAGCTTTGCTGCAGTGCTGACAGTTTACGCAGGAATACCTACTGGCTAAAAACACAGTGGAAAAACTAACTGTGGATCTCGGGGCCAACTCTTCTACACACTGTTCTTAACAGAAGGTAAGAATATTTATTTTGGGGCTGGGAGAGAGGGGAAGTCCCATTCACTGAGGTAAAGAGCGGGAAACTACTGGTCCAAATTCCCGATAACAGCGTTATCACCTCAAAGGAAGCCGGAACCCAGCGCCGTGTTGCAAGAAAGCGCTTGAACGTCATTCACAGGTTTGCTCTCTGCATCTGGGAGTGCCGTAAGATCCTATGGAATTTGGGCCTCGCTCTGCTTAATGCTCTAAGCCTACTCCAGGCACGCTCGCAGCACAAACATACACTCACGCATGTATATAACGAAACCAAGGCCTCAATTATTTAGTGAATTGAACTCTCCCTGAGATGAGACCTAAGCTTACATAGCAGCATTTACTCCATTATACGTCCACCATAAAGGTGCACTAGCCTGAGTTTAGACAAGAACGTGAGGCCCTCAGAGTCAGGAAAGCCTGTGCTTACTACAGTTCCTATTGAAGATGAGAAATAATTGATCACACTTTCCAATACATTACATATAATAACATAATACTTTTTATAATCTCATTCAAATGTTATATTAACAAGCACAGCAGGGATTTAAGTATGTTAGAGAATTAATACCTAGACATTACTTCAGTACATAAAGCTGCCCAGTAAAAGTGACGATATGGTGTAATTCTCTAATAGCAAATTAATTACAGTAATTTAACAAACACAACACCCATGTGTCACTGACTGATGAAGCCAAGCAGCATGTCTAAAAACATAAATAGCTGGAGATTCAGTTCAACTTACGGAAATTATTCTAGTTCTTTTTTATTTTAATTTTCATAGAATTGCCATGCTGCTTCTCAAAATTAATTTCAGTAATTTTCAAGATAAAAAGAAACAATTGGGGTAATTTGCATGCTACAAAACAAGGGAGGGGACTTCAGGCATGCTTATGATACACAAGATAAATGCCAGATACCACACCTAAACAAGCTTGAGCTAGTTACCATCAGGGCAAAAACAATGCTTCAAGTTATTTTTTACCATGCTAATTCTACTGGTGTATGATCTCCAGTGGGGCTACTTGCTCCAAGCATCTAGTTATTACAAGGAATCAAGAAAACACATGGCATGCAGCTAAATAAGGATGCCAATATTCAATGTGATGTAGAGTAATGGATCACTGATACCACAGAATATTTTAATTGAAAAAAATAATGTTTCAAGTGAAGCCTTATTCACAGGTGTTACAGTATTATGATTAAACAGTTATTCATCCCAATAAGAAATACTAAGAATTTTAGAAGAGAAAAAGCAAGTAGATTCATGACCATCTTGTGACCACATAAGGACAGCGTATCTTGAAAATTGCTACTCAAACTCCTAACATATGGCATTCTTTATTTATTAGTCAGTAGATGACAAGAGTGTACCCCTCCTGGTACTCTTCCTCACCAGGAAAACCAAAAAGCTTTGCATTCATTTCAGCCTATATCCTCTTCAGTATGCCAGTTTCAGAGATTTGCAAAACACAAAATATGGTATAGTACAGCAATTAACTGTAGAAAAATACAACCAAATTTAGAATTATTCTGAAGAGACCTTCCTGCATCTGAATAGAGCTTCCTAGGTTATTGATCCTCATCACTGCATTTACATTTAATACACTCTCTTCTGGCAGCAAGGCAGGTTGCAAGACAATGTTTAAGCAACAAAAGTGTGTGTGGGGGGAAGTTTTACCTGCCTACATGTTTTAGTGATTCCTTTGTGCTTAGCACAAACTGCACAATACTCCATGATAGGGCATCCTTTCATCACTAAGGGCAATGCACGTACCTTCTTCCCCCACAGCTACTGTGACAGTATAATGAGCATCCTTGCAACAAAGCACTCCTATGGAGCAGCCTGGCACTATGAGAGTAGTTATATTTCCTTTCTTAAGGGCAAATATCCCTTTATTAGAACAGGGTTTGACAGCTTTCTGTTAATGTTCAACCACCGCGCTGGGAGGCAGCAGTTTCAGATCTAGGAAGTAACAGCTATACTGTTCTCAGGTCAACACACAAGAGCCCAGAGGTGGCGGGTCATGGGACGGAAACCCCACGCACCCTGCCAGGGTCAGACTGAAGAGAGCTCTGCTCTGGCTAAAACCAGGTTGCATTACAAAAAAGAAAACCCAGCCTGCTACAAATAGAATTCACAAACAGACTAATTAGAATACAGAAATGTAGGAATTTTACAGCAGCCTCCTCTTTCTCAAAATAAAGCTTTTGGGGAAGTTGGTTGGTATTTAGACAGGTTATAATACATAAAGATATTAGAATTTTGAAGAGAATGAATTCATTGCAAAAGTCACCTTACACCTTAATGTTTGACTTAAGCGAACAACGACCTCTAGAATAAACAGTACTGAAAGTAGTCAGTAACTTTGAAAGCAGCTGGCAACTGCAGGCAGATTTTTAACTTAAAGAACACAGGCGGTAAAATGCAAGTCCTATACCAGCCCTATTCATCTCAATATCACAGGAGAGACAAAAAAACTATGACAACTTGCTCCACGTCTAATATGCCCCTTAAAGGGCCTCAACTTGGTTAATTCCGAGTTCAGCAGAGTGTTTCTCCTGCCTCAAGTGCACACGTTGCCATCCTCAAGACTGTACAGGACCAGTGCTGCAAGCCTGTCATGGACAGCTATCTGGCTCTCCTCACCTCTCAGGGGGAAAATAAGGAAAGAAACTTACTTTAACTTCTGTTTTTCTTAATCGACTTTCAGAACCAAGAACCCAAGAACTTAGAAAGAGGAACAGGCATCAACCACATATTAATCAGCACCTAAAGAGGGGTTTGGTCCGATTTTAGAATAAACGGCGGAGACACATGATCCAATTAAATTCTAATTATGTAAGTAGCAGGCAAGAGTATTTACACAGGCACTGATTACAGCTATTAGAGTCTAAAGTCGCCAGCCGGAGAGGCTCCGCTTCCTTTTCGCCGTCCCGACCGTACCGTCGCGGAGTTCGGTTCGTTTTTAACCTTCTCCTTTCACATCTCTCGTTACAAACAATAGGAGACGCTGGCCTGTCAACCCCGTGTCCAAACCGTGATCCCCCTCCGGCGGGCGCAAGCTTATAAGAGTCGCCGCTCTCCCCAAAGTGATGATTCATGACCCGTCCCATCTCCGGGCCGGGAGCCGGGGAAGGAAAGCCCCGACATTCCCCGCTGAAGACCCCTCTCCCGCAGCACCGAGAGAGGCACCTAAGCCCCCCCGCTGCGCCCGCTCCGCCAGCCGGCCCTTACCTCCGAACAGGTGCGGCGAGAGGTGAGCGGGCAGCGAACCGATCACTAGCCGGGGCCCGCCGGAGGGCCCGCCGTCGCCCCCCGTGGGCCGCTCCCGGCCGCTCTCCTCCGGGGTGCTGTTCACCGAGTCCTGCGAGCCGTAAGGGCCGCTACTGTGGGGGATGTTGAAGGCGGACTGCGCGGCCCGGGCCCCTGAGGCGCCGGCACCCCCTAAGGACCTGCTCCGGGGTGCCGACCCCGCGGCACTCGCCGCCGCCGCCGCTCCTCCTGTGGCCGTCGCGCCGCCGGGAGCGGCATGGGGCGCCGCCGCCAGGTGCGCGTACCGCCCGCCAGCGCCTGCCGAGCGCCCGCCGGTCCCGTTAGCGCCGCCGCTGCTGCTGCTGCTGGAGGAAGGTAAATCCCCGCCCGAGTACGCCCGGGTGCGGCCATTGGCGGCGGTGGGGCTGCTCTGCTTCGCACCCATGGTCCCGCCGCCGCCTGGCGCTGCCCGGTGCCCTTCGCCGCCGCCTTCCCCGCGGCGCCCGAGGGTGGCGGGAGTCCGGCCAAAGCGGGGGCGATCCGAGGCGCGGGTCGCGCCGGGGAGGGAGAAGAGGGTGCGCCGAGGGAGGGAAACAGGTCGCTCGGTGGGTCGGTGTCGAGAGGGGAGAGCCGCCTGCCGGGATCCGACTCAGCTGGCGGCCCCGGCGCGGCCGCTGCTCGCGGGTCTGAGGCGCCACCATGAGCTGCTCGGGACGGTGCTGGCTCCCGCCGTGCGGCCGCTCGGCCCCGCCGCCGCTGCTGTTGCTGCTGCTGTTGTGCCTGCTGCCGCTGTGCCCGCCGCCGCCGCCATCCTCCTTCACTGCCGCTGAGCTGTGTGGGGGGCAACGGCGGCAGCAGCGCCGCCGAGGCCGCTCGCTCGCCCGCGGCGCGCCGTGCCTGTGCCGAGGGAGGCGGGAGGGGGCGGTCACCCTAGCGCAGCCGCTCCTCTACCGTGTCGCCATACTGGGGGCGGCACCAGCGGGCGGGATAGGGAGCGGTTACAGCGGTAGGGGCCGTCGCCTTTCTTTCCCCCCGGCCGCTGACCGGCCCCCGGCGGTGTGACGGGTCGGGCCCACGGTCTCGCCCCGTCTCCTGCCCCTCGCCTCATGCAAGGTGGGGGTCGAGGCGAGAACCTGCTGAGAGGAGGACACAGGCGGCCGGCTGCCTGCTCGCCTGAAGGGGGAAGCCCGCGGGGCGCCGGGGCGGCCGCCCCGGCGCAGAGGGAGTTAAAAGCCCAACTGCCGCCAGCAGGAGCTGCGCTCTGGCGGTTGGTGGCCGTTGGCGGCGGCCAATCCCGGGGCTGCGCTCCGTACTGAGTCCCGCCAGGTGAATGGGAGAAGCAGCCGCAGCGGGAGGCGGCTCGGTGGGGCGGGTAGGACGGGGGTGACCAAGCGCGGGACGCTGCCCCCCAAGGCGGTGGGTGCCCTCCTGCCGCACCGCTGCTCCGTTTGCCGTCGCAGCCTCAGCGAAGCGCCCGAATGCCCGGGCTCCGGGCCCCACCGGGCGAGTGCGGCTCCCGGCTGCTGGGCCCAACCGCGCCGCGCACCGACTGAGGGCCGAAGGGACCAGCCCGCCGCTCACCAAGCCCGGGTTTGGCGGGGTGGTTGGTGAAAGGGCCGCTCACTCCCGTCGGGAGTTTTCCCGGATAGCTTTCTCGTATATCTGGAGCTTTCTTGTACATCTGGAGGAGAAGCTGGACAGAAAGAATGAAAATCTCTTTTTTTCTGTGTTTCATGGGCAATATTGGAAAATCCTGGATATGAGGAAAAAATTCTTCACGGAAAGAGTTGTCAGGCATTGGAAGAGGCTGCCCAGAGAAGTGGTGGAGTCACCATCCCTGGAGGTGTTTAAAAGGTGTTCAGATGAGGTTCTTAGGGACATGGTTTAATACTAGAGTTAGGTTATGGTTGGACTTAATGATCCTGGGCGTGTCTTTCAACCAAAATTATTCTATTATTCTAATCTGAATGCCATTTAGAGGCTTCTGCTGTAAACCATTGCTGGTTTCAGTAAGAGGCAGTTATTCCACAGCTGTCTCATGAACAGCTTGGTCTTTTGTTTGCCGAGTCCTGCGCAAACAGCTGGGGTTGATACCCAAACTACATTGTCCCCACTTGTGAATTACAAGGTGCTGTTTCTGCTAGCAGTGGTAGGTACCTCCAGGTAGATCAAGCATGAGCACCTTCTAGCTCAGGTTCCTACAGAAAGAAAATCAGTGTGTCTCCTCTGCCATTAGTTACTTCTAAAACCCTTGGCTAGCTTCAGCCAAATCTATCAGAGACAACAACTGTAGAAAATAGTAGTGTCTCTATCCTACATAGCTGCTTAATGTTCCCACAGAAGGGAAAGCTACCATAGGAATTCCTATCTTGCAAGATTCCAAGAATCCGCATGGGCAAAGGATATTGCAGACATGACTCATAATTTCTGCCGCTCACAGAATGCCTGTGGTGTGTTCAGCCCTATTGGAGCAGGTTTAGAGGACAGCATGCTCAAGAGTTTTATAGTTTTTAAAATTTCCACTACTGAGAGCTAGTGGAACTGGTCAGCTGCTAAAATAAACAGTGTTTTGAAAGTAGTATGTTGCTACACAGTACCACAGTACTTTCTGTAATTTCTTTACAGGGGATCTAAGAGTTGAGTGGGTATTAAATACAGGTTATATTTGGCTGTGAATAACTTTTTATTCAATTTAGGATTTAAAAAATATATGGGAGAAAAGAAGCCGTTAAGACATCCAAACAGTTACTCAGTCTTATAATATTTCACAGAAAAGAAGTTACAGCAACAGGACAGCCTGTGTTCCCTTCTCAGAGAATATGGCTAGCACGGTGCAATTTTCTTTTTTTCTTTTCTGGGGGAGTCTTCAGTTTTTGTTTTGCATTTAGGGTATATATTTGCAGTGCTCTCACTATCAAATGCGAGTCTGAACAGGACATTTACCACAAAGAACACCTCTATCTTCAGAAAAGCCATATGACATGCTTCTGAACCAGCTTTCTTCCCAGTTCCTCTTACAAACGGTTGAATAAAAGTTTTTCTACATACGGAAATTTGCTTTATATAGTCAACAGTACAGTTAAGTTTTTGAGCTAACATTTCTTCTAGCAAACAACTGTCGACTAGCCATTAAGTCTTGTAGAAGCAAGTACCTGGCACGGTAACCTCAACCCATTTGTTCATTAATACACTCCAGAAGTAGTTTGCATAGAAGTTTCCTACCAAGCATAGAAAATAGCTGGTGACAAGAGGAACCAGTGGAGAGAGAAAGGAGAACTTGCTGCTGACCATATTCCACAGATCTCAAGGACTCAGTGAAAAGCAGAGAGTTACTTAAACATTGACTTCTGTGGGCCCATAAGGGTGACTGCTGTTATGAGTCCTGTAGAAATATGTCTAGGGAATCTTATTTGTAATTAAATAAGCACAAAATAGGAACTAACCTTCTTGTTTGTTGTCCAGAATAGTGGAAAAAAATGATTTAGACAGGCAAATATACTTGCTGTTCTTTGCTGTAAGGTGCATACCTCCACTCCTGTTCAATTGCACTACCTCATCTATCAGCAAGTGAAAATAATAAATGAACTTGTTTCTTGAACAGTTACTTTGAAAATACCAGGTGGCAAGTGTGCCCTGAGCATACAAAATTAGCTGTGAATTCATAATACTGCATGGTTTTGTGTGCTAATAAATGGTACAAGGGTCTGTGTTTTGCTCAACAGTGAGCTGCATAGACAGATCATCCTCTCCCCTCCTCTTCCTTTCTTTGTTGGCTTTTACAGGGACATTGAATCAGGCTTTCAAGCAAGGTTTCATTTCTGACAAAAGGATCTGACCCTGACCTAATAAAGCCAGCCAGAGGTTTGCATTCTCTTTACAAAAGTTTGAAAAGTAATGGCACTTGCTCATAAAACTTTTTAGTAGCTAGTATGGGCTCCTAATAGAGTTTGGGCAACTAGATTTACTGAGCAGATACCAAACTAGAGGTGCATGTTGTGGTTGGAAGAGATCAATGCAGTCTTTACATTGCTGTATATTTCAGTTGTTTAAAATAAATAGTGCTGCACACTAGTTCTTCGCAGATACTGGAAATAGAGACTTCTAAACTGTTCAGTTGCTGATAGAGAACACAAACCAGAACTGGTTTGTGCCTCTAAAGTGTGTAAAATACACATGCCTTACATCTGCAGCTAGAATAAGCCGTCTAGCAGATGAGACCGTTATATGTTCCCATCTGTAAGCTGAGGGAAATAGGTCTCATATTTTGCCTGTCAGTGTGACTACAAATGATACATAAACCTATTGTAGGCATATTTTTAGATATATTTTGGTATCAGTGTATCTCCAACCGGTAATTGGTATTTTGAGAGATGTAGGAGACCCTTTTATCTGGTATCTTAGATTTTTATTTGCATTGAATAATTCTTTGTACATCTTGACTTTAATCCTATGAAGATTTACACATACGCTTACACTGATGTACGAAAAACAGTCCTGCAACATGTTGTGATCAGCCTTCATGGAATAAAAAAAATAAGCAGCTCGTAAATCTCGAGGTTTGGGTCCTAAAATTATCCTGGAAACATGTTATGATGTTTACAAGCATAAGGAAGTTTATCCTTGCTTTATAAAAATTCTGTTTAAAACCATCTATCTTTTGTTTAAAGTTTATACTTTTCCGAAGCTTCTATCACACTATAAACAGTATGCTGTATTTTGTACACTGGAGTTACCCATAGAGAAAACTGATGTTCACAGAAAAGATAACAGAGTCTTAAAAATAAACTGACATTTTGACTGAACGTATTGATTGGCTGTTCTGTACAGGAAAAAGCACTTCGAAATAACTTACTTGAAGAAATGGCAATTCATGCTGTGCATGCCATTACCACATGCTATTAATATAAAGTTGTACTATACAAAATATACTTTAGTCTAACAATTTTAACAGGAAAGATGATTCACCATAACTATTTCTAAGCTATTTTAACATTCATGGTCGTATTATCAGCCACTGAGTACCTTCACAGGTAACCAGATGCAACACTGAATGTCATCCATATGAATTTGCCATTTTAGTACATAATCAGGCCAGTGTTATTACTGCTAATTGCATGAATTTTACTTGTTGGTGGCTTTTTTGTTATCACCTTGCGTGAATTATCCCACTGTGTATCTTCCTGACCTTTCACCCATCTATACCCCCCCAGCACTATCTTTCTTCAGAAGCTGCTGTGCAGACCATTTTTGTTTTATGCTTAAGGAATAACAGAAGACAAATAGTTGCTTAGGCTATGCCTATATCCACACTAAAGGCATTTGCACCAATTCATAAATGAAGTGCCATTGATACATGTTTATCTGGGCAAGGTGTGATACACAGATCTGTGGGAGTCCAGGGGTAGATGAGTTGACATACAAAGGTCCCATCCAGCTAATTTTTCTGTTTCTGTGATTTCTAAGAAGAGGGGGTGGGGGACAAATGGACAGATGGGAAGTATGTTTACTCTCTCTTGTTTTCAGATCTTGTGTATCAGCACCCAGCAATGCAAGCTCAATGTGGATTCAGGTTTTGGGGGAGGACTGTTGATGGCCTCACTTCCTTTTACTGCTGTAGAGGGAAATATTGACACTCTTTAAAGGCATATTCCCAAATTACACTGTTTGTCCTCGCGATGTAGAGTGCAAGACCACAAAACCCTTCTGCACTTAGAGAGGCAGCTGGCTTTGCACAGAGCCTTATCTGAATGGTTCATGATGGTTAATGAAGAAGGCACTTCAAGTCTTGACAGAGGGAATATTACACAGGTAAATGAGTCTTCAGAAGCTGATTGCAGACAAGCTCTTTTATGGGATACATCTTTCATTAGCAGTACTAATTGCTTGGATGCTAGGTATCTATAGAAAGAGGTGAGTAAATGGAAAACAGCATTGCAGAAACAATAACAAAGTGAAATGTGTAGGACTGACAGCAGGTGGTAGAGCCATGTGACATTAGATTTGCCAAGTACAACTTGTATTCTCTCAGGCTCTGTATTATCTGCCAAATATTACCTTAACTTCTCAGAATCCAGGAGAAAAAAATACCTTCGTCCTTATTTTTGCACGGTATTTGCTAATATTGTCAATTGATAGATTTAAGCACTATTTTAATATTCTGCAGCCTCCTACTCACAGTCTGCTACTGATAAGACTAATGACGAGAAACAAAAACACACTAGGTAGTTACTCATAGGGCTTTTAAGCACAGCTGAGCTGCTTGGGTAGTCATGCGTGTGTTGCAGTGACTTCTTGCAACAGAAGTCAAAAGGACAGATACAACCTTGAAGTACAATAAAACCAAGGTGTACTGGTGTATGTATTAAGATAATACTTTATTAACTAGTGCATAGCGAGGAATATAAAAGCACGTAACTGGATTTTTCTGAAGGCCCAGATCATAGCCACAGCTATACTGAGTCGGGAGGAATGTCAGCGAGCTCTGCTTTGCGTTCTCTGCCAGAAGCGTTTTCTGCCTCGGCTTCTGTGCATCACGCCTGGTGTAAACCAAGCACGAGGGTGGTGTAAAAGGCTCCATCTGTTGTTTTGGCTCAGATCCACTTGACAGAAGCCGGAACCCATGAAAGTAAGGGATGAGAAATCAGAGTTGTGAACTCGCTTCCTCCTCTCCTCACTTTCTCCTTCCCCAGTTTGTGTTTCTCCAGGATCAAGAGGAGCAGTGTCTTGTTCTAGATTGCTGCTTGCAAAATGAGGGGAATTGGAGTGCTTCGTGCGTCTTCCTCAGCTCTCCCATAAGAGCATAGGGATCACTCACAATTTAGACAGCTGGACTTAAGTTTCTTAAAGAAACAAAATGTTTTCCAAAGAGTGATAGAAACCAGTTGTTTCATCAGAGAAAGCCAACACACACTTCCTAGCTGTTTGCTCTGCCCCAGGCTGGTTTCAGTTCACTATTCAGAAAGTGCCAGGCAAATAATAAACCAGATTCAAGTTAAAACAGTCCTTGTAAGAGTCTGGTGTAGCAAAACATTTCTAGATGATGCAATGTCTTTCTAGACAATAGGTATGCAAAGACTCAGTTTTGTCAGCAGGTTCATGTTGAGATGAATACTGTTAGTTAGAGGATTAATCATCCCTGTGGTGCACCTGTTCAACGCTACCTTAGCAGGGTCACAATTTATCAAGATCCTTCGGAACTATTTCTTGTTCTTTATTTTCTAAACAAAGTTTTTATTCCAGAGCCATGGTAGCTCCTCTTTAACTCAGCTGTGATATGGTCACGAAATGGATAGGGCCCTTTTACAGCCATATTAATCCCAATCAAGGACAGAATGCATTTCTACACTTACTATGTCAAGTTTAAACAGTAAAGAAAAGACCTGTTTTGTAGGAAGCACATCATGAGGCTGTAAAGACTCGGATCCATTGTGGATGGCAATTCTCCCTCTTATTAAAGGGAAAATGCAGAGCAATCTGGTATTGCAAGTCCACACTGACATCTAGTGCTGAAAAAATTGCACTAGTCAGTGAGGAAACAAAGAAGGAAAAAGGGTTGGACTGGAATGAAAAATCTAAAAATATAGCAAAGCATCCCTCCTGCTCTATGGAAGTGACTGGCAGTTTGTGAATCTCTCCAGTGCGCAGGAGGTGCTCTGGCTGCATGACCTTGGCTGCTGCGGGGGCACCCCTTGGAGACCTGCATGGGGTACCAGGTCTGACAGCCAGACACTCAGCATTGCAACCCTGGCTGCACTGAAAACTTCTCTTCAGGACACGAGGAATCTTGAGTTGTGACTTATTGTAAATTTGCTTTGTAGCTACCATTACTGTAGGACTTGGCCTGGAGCAGCATAACTAGTAGGACACTGCTGCCAATGGCCCAGTAATCTTGATTTCTCAAACAAAGGCTTCATAAGGATGAAATGTTCTCACCTTCTAATCTGAGAAGAGAATTCTATAGTACATTACACAGAATCACAGAATGACAGGGATTGGAAGGGACCTTGAAAGATCATCCAGTCCAATCCCCCTGCTGGAGCAGGAACACCTGGATGAGGTTACACAGGAAGGCATCCAGGCGGGTATTGGAAAGATTCCCTCTCTAAGCTTTTCCTAGGGAAAGGAGTAATTTGTTTAACATTGGCTTTTAGTTGTTAATCTTCTCTTACATTCTATTTTGATACAAAACATTCTCGCCATTTTTACACGCACACACAAAATTGCACTTTGTAATATTTTCATGTGCCTTTAAGGGTTGGCAAAGACTGTAAAACAAAATATTTGTGATTGTTCATTGTACTTTCTACCTTCCGTGGGGAAGTATAAAGTAATAATAATAATGTACAGAATAATGAGTGTTTTTCAATGTCTTAGCTGCCAGCACGCTTCCTTCCCTGTCACCAGGGAAATGGTGAGATTAAAACCATGTGCTCTGTGTGCTTCAGAAGCAAGATATGCATGCCAATGTTGTATAAATCATCAAAGGAGACAAGCAAAAGGACAGATCCAAAGCCACCCAGATTAATGGACATTTCCCTCCCCCCTCCATTGAATCCCAGGAGCTTTGGATCAGGTCCTGATGGATGTCAGAGCTCTGCCAGCCCCACCGAGAAACTGTACTCCAAACGGTGCCGTGCTGTTTGGCAAGCCGCAGCTGTGAGGTTAAGCAGAGTTTGGCAGATGTTTGCTCCATGGAGGAAATCCTGGTGTTGGCAAGCAGGATTTCTCAGCAGGACCCAGCACAGGGGGCTTCTTGTTTCTCTGCGTGAAGGCAAAGCAGGTCTTCACCTACCAGCCATTGCTATGTGTGAGGACGTCCTCTTCCTCCAGAAACCCTATGCGGGGCAGTGGGGCACGTCGGCAAGCTGTATTTCCTACCACTTCATACAGCCTGGGAATATCTCTTACCTCCTCTTTCACAGCACAGCGAGCAATGAATGGCAAGATTTTGCCCTTACTGCCTTGCCAGTGTGCAAGCCTGAGCAGAAAATGTGGCTTTCGTCCTGTCCATAGTACCCTTCCTCCCCTTACAGTCAGAAAGCCCAAGTGCTCAGATACAATTTCTTCTTTTTTCGCAGTTCTTTATTTTTCTGAACAATACTCATATAGAAGTAAGCATGTTGTCACATCTAGCCTGTATTTCCACCCTCCCTCCCCCCCCATCTCTTGTAATTAACAACCGTATGCAGATTTTTAAAACATTTCAGACTCTTGTGTCTGGGCTGGACAGATTGGGATGTACAAGGAGGATTGGCAAACCCAATTAGACAATAAGTAGCATAAGTAGCTGTCAAAAAATACGGTTATAGCAGGAGAAAGCATGTGGCATCTCTTACTAGATAAGCTAGAATGATTGGCATACTCAGTCAGAAACACTCATTTTTTCATTTACTGGGGGCTTAAGACAAATTTTTTCACAGCTGAGACCATGCAAATCAATCATTAAAATGTAGAGTTAGAGCCTGATGTCAGTTTAAATTCCATTAATATCTGGGGAATTATGCCCAATTTGTCCACCCAAACTTATAGGGTGCAAAATTTAGTCTGTAATTATTATTAGGAGCAAAAGCATGCCAAACTGTATCACATGTCTAGAATTTTCTTGAAATAAAAGGTAATGGAATAGTAAAATCCCAAAATGTGGACTAGAATAGAGTAGAATAGATAAACAAGGAAAACAAGAAGGAAAAGTGAAAGATTAAAAAAGGAGGAAAATAAAATTAAATACAAGAAAAAGAATACAGGAATTTAGGAAAATTCCCTGATGAACTTTTAAAATATGGAAAAAAATTCCACATATATAGTAATAACATTGAATTAAATTATTTCAGCATCAGTGTCATGATATCATGTTCTTGTCCATCCTTTTAAGCTTTTAGGAGAACCCAAAGGATATGTAATCTTGTGGTAGCAAATTATTCAAGAAGGTGCCAGTAACATCTGAACGGTGACTAGTTTGCAGAGCGTATTTGATGCAGTGATTGAACATCCAGTATTAATATATTCGGCTGACATTAGCACCTAAGCCTTTAGGAACACAGCAGAGTGTATTCGAAGCAATATTTTTTTTTAATACAGTGCTAGGCAATAATGGAGATAATCCCAACTAAGAGCACTGACTTGCTTTGTGCAGAACACAATCTATTATAATGACATTTTAAATTCATTTTGGGGAGCAGTGAGTTAGGTTGAATGCTAATAGTTTTGTGTCCTGTGCTTAATATTAAATTCTCCACCGGATTGTTTGCCTTGTATTTAGGAGTGTGGTTCAGCGAAGGGAACACTCCTGTTCGTACCAAAAGCGTGAGGCAGGGCTGCTTGTCGGCGAGGGCTGTGAGACCGCAACCCAAGTCAGAGGTGCTCCGTGAGGCCTTTTAGTGACCCAGGGCTTTAACAAATCCCCACATTGGGGTGAAGGGGTCACTTTCGTGAAGCAGTAGACCTGTTTAACAAACTGCTGCCTGTGAGAGAGGGAATATTGTGTCCAGTTCTGGGCCCCTCAGTTCAAGAAGGACAGGGAGAGTCCAACGCAGAGCCACGAAGATGATTAAGGGAGTAGAGCATCTCCCTTATGAGGAAAGGCTGACGGAGCTGGGTCTCCTTAGCTTGGAGGAGACTGAGGGGTGACCTCATTAATGTTTATAAATATGTAAAGAGTGAGTGTCACGAGGATGGAGCCAGGCTCTTCTCGGTGACAACCAATGATAGGACAAGGGACAATGGGTACGAACTGGAACACAGGAGTTTCCACTTAAATATGAGAAGAAACTACTTCTTAGTAAGGGTAACAGAGCACTGGAACAGGCTGCCCAGGGGAGTTGCAGAGTCTCCTACTCTGGAGACATTCACATCCCGCCTGGACACCTTCCTGTGTAACCTCATCCAGGTGTTCCTGCTCCAGCAGGGGGATTGGACTGGATGATCTTTTGAGGTCCCTTCCAATCCCTAACATTCTGTGATTCTGTGTGATTCTGTGATGACGGCGTTTTGGCAGCGTGCAGAGCCATGCGGCAGCAGATGAAGCTGGGGTGACTGACGTATCTCCCAACCTTCCTTGTTCGTGCTGACCTTATTGTAGAGGCTGGCATCCTCGTCTGGAGCTGGCAGAGGGATATGGATGGCTTGACATGTTAGAGTAAAGCAAAGAGGATGTCAGTTGGGAACGGTGGCAATTTGAGAGCTGCTGTGTGGCCCCTCAGTCACCTCCACTGTGGGGCCAGGAGAAGGAGCGGAGCAGCCCGGCTTTAACCCACTGCAGTGTCTGAGGTAATATCCCGGTACTTCAAGATCTGGCTATGAACAGCTTCTAATTCAAGCTGTCTGTCCTCAGCAACAAACAATAATGTAAATGCCTGAAAACAGTTATGGAGTACCGTGTTTTAGACAATGATCGTGGAGGAAAATAATGCTTTAGAAAATTCACAAATACATAAAACCCCTTGCACTGAAGAAACCTAAGATGTTTTTCTCTCTTTTTTTTTTTTTTCAGCTCCCTCCTTTTATTTTGAGTAATTCTCCTTGCCTTTGCCTGAAATTTGTTCTTTCCAGAATCCTTTCAGACTTCATATTTCTTTTAAAATCTTATTTGATCATCTTACAGTTTGCTCTGTCTGACAAAATTACAATGCGGTTTTCATCAGCTGTAACTCAGCTGATCTGATGTGCCTCTACTGGTGGCACTCAAACCAGGTCTTTGATTCGGGTCCCTGTTTTCAACGGAGACTGAAGGAGAAATCTTCATGCATTGTGATTTTTGTGAAGCGCATTTTGCAAAGGGAAGAGAAAAAGTAAAACTGAATAAGGATGCTCGAAAACTATTAAAAAACGTGTCATTAAATCCAAAATTATTCAGATGAAGAATTCTTTCTCGCTGAAAGAAACTGGAAAGATGATGCAGTGCTTGGAGAGTAACAACGTAGCTCACAAGGAAACTTGTCCTTGGTTTTCAGCTATCTGGCTTGATTATTTGGGCAACTTATAAGTCACTTTGTCTCTTGTTAATTCAGTTCCTCCCTTCCTACTCTCTACCTCTTTGTCATTTTTGTCAGGATAAAACATGTTACAAATTGCAAGAAGCTCAAACAGTGAGTGAAAAGATGTTAATAAGAACAGAAGGTCAATATATTTTATACTAGATCCCTAAGACAAGAAGAGCTTCGGAAATACAAAACTTTTACAGAAGTTGTGATATCCAAGTTATGCAAATGCTACTCACAAAAAAAAAAAAAAAGAAAAAGCCACTGTGCTAGCTTGCTAAGCAGAGCCAGGAAGCACAGAATATGCAATAAACATCTCTGCAAAAATATTATGTAATTTCACATACTGCAGGGTATATATTAAAAAAATGGACCACTGAAATACTTTATCATGTACAGATTGTTGTGGCTAGAGAAGCTGCTTTTGAATTTACCTGGTGATTTATAGATATGAGCTATACTGGAATAAAACAGATGAATATTTTGTCAATCAGCAGCTGACATTAAATAAATGTATTTACTGATAATGCTGCTGTCACAATTAATCACAAAATCCCAGGAATCAGATGCTACAGCACCTACTGTTTTTAGTTAACATCACTGTGTGCTGCGTATTAGGGCTTTCTCAGGTAGGAAATTAATCCTTATTAAAGTGTCTTGTGGGCATCAAAGCTGAAGTAATGAGACAAGAACGAGCTGGAAATCCAGAAGCAAATGGGGTGGGGGGGTTATACAAAACAGCTCCTTAATAATCAGTAGGGGAAACTCCTGAGAAAGGAGGAGTATGCCAGATGGAAACAGCTTTGCCTGTTGCCTGAATAGAGCCTTTCACCACATTTTTGAGAGGTAGGGAGGAGCATCATCAAGGCTGATCAGTCCCATAGAGGGACAATAAAGAGTTTGGACTGTCTCTCTCTATTACTGTTTACTAATGGAGCTGACTGCCAACTCGGACCATTGGTGAAAGTTTAATTATCAGCCCTGTTGTTTTCATTATAAACTACTGTTCCTCGGGGTTTTACTGTTTCAGTTCTTAAGGCCATTCTGTGTGTGATTTCATCATGGAGGTAGCAGGACTAGATTGATTTAGAAAGAAATTGAGCCAAGAAATTGGTGCTGAAGTTGAGGTTAAACTAGCCTGACATACCTCTTCACCTGTTTCTGTAACACGTATGCTAAAAGTCCTGCCATTATATTTTCCAGAGAGTCCAACAGAACTGGAACCGTGTCAATAGTCTTTGCAGAAAAAGCTCGCAAAGCTGCCTTTCTAAGAGGCATATGGTTAATCTGGAATCTTTTAATGAGGCTACAGCCTGGCACATGTCCAGTGGGCAGGTCAGTTGGTCAACATCTGCAAGAAATCCTGGATTATATTCCAAATTTTGGTTCTCATGGAACTTGTGAGATCCTTTCCCCATCATCCTCTTCCAGATCTGGGATATGACAATCTCCCAGTTCTACTGCTTAATAAAGGTCTGAAAGCGTGGTTGTTACCGGGAGGCTTAGATATGTTTTACATACCAGCAAATGGATATGTCTGAAAAAGGAGAAGCTGAAAGGACAGAAAGCAGATTTCTATAGACAGTGTTGCTGATTTTCAATGAAACATGGACTTTTTTTTTCCCCACAAATCAAGGAGATTCTAGAAAGGGTGATTAGTTGTTCTTCTTCTCCACAGCAGGCAGTGCTTTTGAAGTTCTTCCAGAGTACTTGTCATCAAAGTACTTGTTACCTACCTGCTCGGGTCTTTAGGGGGCTACCACGTGTTATTTTGGAAGGTGTAATTGTATAGCTGTGAATCCAGCATGTTGTGTAGCTATTTGTGTAGGGAGACATTATATAATGCTTCCAGAAAATGTTTGCACAGCGGCAAGAAAGAAGTTGGTTTTCATGAACCAAGTTTTACTAGGCCAAATTATTCAGGTTTAGCCCCTCAGAATCTGTCTCCTCCATAGGTTTAACTCAAATGAGCAGCAGACCAAGCCAGAAGATGTGCAGCTGTATTACAGGGCTACATTTGAGTGCCATCATCTATCCTGATGATCTTAAAGATCTTTTCCAAGCAAAACAATTCCATAATGATTGTGCCTCCATCCTAGAACACCTGCCTGTGAGAGAGGAGGGCGAGCAGACAGAGGTGGAAGAACTATACAAGCATTTTGGTTGTTGTTTGTGTTTGATGTTGGAGCTGTTGTGGGTACATCCCACAACCCCCAGCATTAAACTAACCCAAGCTGCTCTATCATTCATTTCCCATGAACCACAGACCAGAACTAGAAAGATCTCATTTGAAAAGTTTTTCCTGCAAAATATCCCTACCAAGGTTGCCCAGGTGGCTGTGGGCAGCGCAAGGATTTAGGGTTATAACCCAGCCTAGTGCAGTGCAAAGGAAACGCTCAGAGGAGCTGGTCCCTGTTTGTGGTTGCATCAGGGATTTGGGCATTGCACCCAGCTAGGACCCGGAGTGAATCCTCAGGGACAGCTGCCCTTTCATCCACACGTACACAGACAAATGGGAATCGTCTCGAGTTGCCTACCCTCATCTGTTTTTTTGTCACAGCTTGCTGATATGTTACTGCACAGATATGTCCCACATGCCCCAGGCGGTGCCCCTATATCAGCAGACATCTATAAACCATTTGCAGATCCTAAGCAAATCCGTTTTAGCCTATATGGATATGTGTTATCCAGCCTGTCCAGGATGAATTTTAACTGGTGCATAAGCGCTGTGTAATCATTGTTTTGTGTGGTATTCAAGCGTGCTTTATAAAGATACCACCCTCTGCATAGCTAGGGTGTTCCTCCATTTGTATGGTAATGAAGCAGCATTCAGGGGGCCTTTTCTGCTCAGTTCTTACCAGACCCTGTTCCCTCTGATATCTGAGCAAGGCCCCCAACAGCTGGGCTGCTAATGAAGGTGGGGGAAGAAGAGGACAAAGAATCCCCCCATACCTATTGAGGGAGAAATCTGCATCTGAAAGTGCCTGGTGGAAATGGGCAGGGTGCCAAACAGCAGGGAGAAGGGTGATGCTCTAGAATATAAAGGAGGGCATATTGTTGTCTTTTTCTGTCTTGAAGTCACTGGTTATTTGTTAAAAAAAAGAAAAAAAAAAAGGAAACAAACAAGGGGAGCCCTTTGATTTGGCAGCAGCACAGTTTCTGTTCATATCCCAACAAATATAACACCCCTTCTCTCCCACAGACCTTGCTGCTGCTGCGACCCTTCTCCTAACAATACAACCATTCTCCTGTTCCACCTCTCCATAACAGAGCCTCTACTAACAGCTCAGGAATGTGCTTGGTCAGCAATTGC
Source organism: Patagioenas fasciata (assembly GCF_037038585.1). Classification (NCBI taxonomy): domain Eukaryota; kingdom Metazoa; phylum Chordata; class Aves; order Columbiformes; family Columbidae; genus Patagioenas; species Patagioenas fasciata. The sequence goes on along the minus strand of NC_092521.1, from coordinate 124,348,943 downwards.
CCCAGGACTCAGCAGCCAAGGCTGTGCTATCTGAGTCTGTAGGTGACTTAAGTGCTTGTTTTCAGGCATCACTGCCTTTTTGGGAGTGTAGATTATGCAGTGGAACACATGATGCTTACTTTCATCTCAGGTCACAGCCACCACGGGGGCCTAGCAGTTGTAGCTGTATTCCAGTTGAATGGGTTCTGGTTTACTATCTCTAAGCAGAGGTGCTGCCACCCTGCTTTTGCAGTTGTTCTACTTTCATCCATTCTTACTCCTCTGTCACGGGGAAGGTGCCTAGGTCTTTCCTGCTATAGTCCCCCTGAACTCCCTGCTGCCTCCAAGAAAAGAAAGTTGCCTCCAAGAGACCCTGGCAGCCTTCAGGCCCCGAAGTTTAGTGGTACCTCCTGCTGAACATAGGTCAAAATTCATAGCTTGCCTCCAAAGAGAAAGCCAAAAACATCTCAGCAGCAGGCTACAACAGCAAAAGTTCTTCTGTACTCACAGTCACAGGGAACGAACTGCAACAGGAACCTGGATGTCATGTAGAAACAGCATGCTCAGCCAGCATCAGTGGGTACTGAAATGCTGGAGAAGATGCCTGTGTTTTCCCTGCTGTACTCCTTTTTCTGTAGCTAGGTTGGTTAATAGACAGCAGCCCTTCTGAAACAAAACAAAACAATACAATTCCAAACCAAAGCAAAACAAAACAAAACAAAACAGGAGGGGATTATATATAGGCCCAGAGTGAGAGTTCAACCGGGAAAGACAGTCTTCCCCCAGCAACCCATAAGTTATGCTTAGCTGTAAAACAGATTTTCAGTATGGTGGGAGGAAAGCTTTGGGCCCCTCAGTGCAAGATGGATAACAATGTGTGAATCACATGCCAGTGGTCCTGGGCTGAGAATTTGCTATCTAAATCTCAGCTTCCCCAGTGCCAGAAGCAGCCCAGTTGGGGCTCATCCAGGATTAATCTGCAAAGACTAAGAAAGAGAAGGAGCAATGATTGACATGGTAATGCAGCATCTCCCATGCAAAAACACACTCACCCCCTCCAGCATTTTCATAACCAAATACACACCTTGTTTTGCACTATAAAGAGCATGGGAATGAGATGTGATAATGAGACATAGTGAGATGCAAGTATAAGACAAGTTGTGGACAAGCAGTGAACATAAAAAGAGACGTGTACATGTGCACAAAGGGAAGTACTGGCAGACAGGCACTTTCTTATGTTCTAGCAACAATAATCATGACAATAATTAAGTTCTGTTTTCATTTTCAATCCCCCATGCACCTTTGTGTATCTGGAGAAAAGAGGCAAATAAACAGGTTTTCTATTCAGATTCTTGTAGCTAGACACCCGTGAGCACTGTCGAAAAAGCCCACTAATATCCACTTAAATCATCATGCAAATTTACTTCAGCTGTCTTCCCACCCCTTGCATTCCACATTTTTTTTCCTTATTTACAAGGAGAAAGCTGCACTGAAAGTCTTCAGGAATGCTTTTTACAGAGAATATTGGAAAATATCAGTTCAGAATTCACTTTCCACAATCCATGGCACACCTTCCTTATCAGGAATCAGAAGCAACACCAGACCTGCCTCTATTTCTAATGCTTGCAGAATTAATATCTGCAAGCTTCAGATCAGAAAGGACTTGGAGAGATTGTCTGGCAAATATATTTGAATGATAAATAATGGGGGGGAAGCGGGGACGGGACTGCCTGGACAGTGTACCAGCAGAAAAAGAAGCAATATTTGTTCACTAAGCTCTCTTCTAATTATCAGCATATTGCAGCTAATCAGCATTAGAAGCAAAAAGAATCTGTAATCTACCCATGTCTGCCTCTTTTTGGACTATTTCCAGTACTAATGGTGTCAGAGAAGCATTCAGAACTGGAATCCTCTGGCTTTTCCACTCATTGCTTAGAGGAACTCCAAGGCTACACAAAAAGTTATAAGTTTTCTGACTTTTGTGCGTAACACTTTTGTTCTTTTGCCTTTTTTGTGAGGCTGTAGATCCACAGCAACTACCCTTTAGCTGAAAGTCCATTGTGAGCTGAACCAACAGTAGCAGATGCAGAAACAGATTTCCCTTGGGAGAGAGTATCAAGTCAGTCTGACAGCTGCAGTGGCAAGTACTAGCAATATTTGTTGCCCTTGTATATCTTGGGGATAAACATCCCTAAAATGTCAATAACTGATAGTGGAGATTGAGTAGAGTGTGTTGTAGTACACAGTATACATTCCTGTGCTCTTGTTGCATAAAAATGGCAATAAATGATCATTTATATTGAGCAGGAAGTAATTGCCTGTGCTGGGGCATGTAGCTCATGGGCAGGCAGTGCCAGGGATGGGTGAAGATCCTTCCATGTGAACATGTCATGATGATCAGTTCTCATTGATTCTTTTACTCCTTTATATTTGTTACTGTCCAGGTGGATGTTTCCTCTGACTGAGGCAGAAATTGTTTATGCATAGTGCAGTGCCAAGAGCTGTGCAAACATTAAAATGTGGATGTGATTCATTCCTGGTGATGGAAGCAAACCCCTGGCATAAGAGATGCAAATTATTCCCCCTTCTCTCCACCATGGCATGGAAGTCTCTCCAAGAGGCTTGGGGTATTTCTAGTCTGCTTTTGCTCCCTGTTTACAAGAAATATTTTGTTTGCTCCCTGTACTACAGCCTTGCAGATGAAGTTGTGCTGACTGCACCACCTCTTCTGAACTGGGAAATGTGCTTGCCTCATGACACTGGAGCCATGCTCTATGCAAATTTTTCCTCTCAGCCATCCTTCCAGATACCATCTTTTTGCCTTTTTCGCCATAGGGTGCAAGGAAATTACTGGTGGGACATCCACAACAAGAGGAATTTGACTGGTGAAACCAATATCCCACTTAGGGTTGTTACTTTTACTCATGCCTGGATCATGTTGCAGTGGTTTCTATGACAACAGAAGAATTATTTCTTAACATAAATCAAGTTTGTCAGACTTATGCTTGTGCATAGCACTTGCTGAAGGCTAGATAAGCAATTCTGAGACCGAAAGCAGGCAAACTGATCCGCTCTATGAAAATGGAGCTACCAAGGATCCAAAATAGAAAAGATCCCTTGTTTTCCTCAGGAAATTTGCTTTGAGTATTGAATTGTGATTGTTGTTTTATATTTTGAGAAAGAAAAGCACGAGGACAGTGAATATCATGACTTAATACACTTATCTTTTAAATGCAGAGACTTTGGGACAAATCAACTGTGTTTCTAAGAAAAGAAGTGTGAGTATCCAGCACATAAACAACATGAGAAGAAGGAGAAGAAAGGAGAAGATTCATAGAAGCTTCTCTTTAGAAAATGTGAAGAGGTTTCTGAAAATAGCATTCTGTGCCTGTCTGATACATGGGTAATGATAATAGTTCTTGGTAGCCTGGTCCCCAGAGTGCAAAATCTTACATTTACCTTTTGCTGATACATTTTTTCACATATTGTACTCTGGCATCTTTTTATTAGACCCTAGAAATATACTTATCTTTGGCAGATTGGAAGGACTGTTTTGCAGACAGTTCATCCCTGTTGCATGTATTTCTGCTGCATAACAATGAGATTTTTTTTAAGTATAAATTTATTTACAGGCTGAGTGATTAATGGCATTATAGCATCCCATATATGTTTGATTCAGAATTATTGTAATTTTTAGTTATGACAAAATGCTTTCAGAAGTGTAGTGCAGTTTGTAGCATTGATATAGGTATTGAGTTTAGGCAATGGGTTCATCTTGTTAATCTAAAATAAGTGATTAATGGGCTGTTTTAATTAAGCTGTCTGTGATGTAGGGGGTATCCTCTTCACCCCGTGGAGGAGAACAAACTCCATGGCTGGATATGGAGGATGGGCTAAGGTATGAATATAGGTGAGCACATTGCCTTCAGTCCACAGCACAACTCCTGATCATCTCAAAAGGAGCTACATAAAATGAACAAAGGCAAAGCCTCATCTTTTACTGCAGCAGGTAATGCACCATTTATTGTTCTTTCACTCTGTTAGTGCTTGATTCAGCAGAACTCAGTAGGAGTGATTTCTCTTCCCTTCCTTCCCATTTTTCTTTCTCTGTTTCTGCTCCACTTCCTTCTTGGCACCTCTTCTTTCTTCATCCTCCTCCTTCCAGCAATTCCAAACCCAGACTAAGCTGCATTTTGGCTTCATTTCCATTCCTCTCCATCTGCTAAATTGTATTCATGTATTATGTATCAAATGTTGACATTTATAATGGTGTCAATAAAGTTTTGAGTCAAAACCCAAATGTAAACAAGCAGCTTGGGCAGCATTTACCTCTCTCGTCAGTATTATTTCAGACTATTTTCAGACTCAAAAAAGGAAAAACTGCATAGTTGGATCATACTAGGGAGATTTCTTGAACAACCATGATTGATAGGGGCATTTTTTGTTCTTTAATAGAAGTTTAAATGCCAAAGAGTATGGTGGTTCCCTGTGTTTAACTCATGAAGCAAGTGAACCCAGTGTTTCAAGAGTCCTATATCAAAGTAAACATACACAACTGCAATAAAGTGAATGTGTAGGTCTTTTGAAACATCCACATCCACACATATGCATGATTGGCTGTGGGGTTGCATGCTTAAAGATGCAATTCCACAGCAGTTTAGCAAGATCTCAGATGGGGCTGCCATCCACCTTGCCATAGATGTGCTCTCCCATTCTCCTTTTCACTGACATTTGTCTGATCATACAGTGAGCCACTTAGGGAGAGAAACTAGCAATTCATTTTATTGAAAACATTTTTTTTAAAAGGAAGTGTTTTCTTACAATTTAGTTTTCTGAACCAAATCACTGTGGGATTAGGGGTGTGGTGCCAATGTGAGGGAGAGCTGGAAAATCCATCCAGTGGTGTCATGGGACAGAGGGGCAGGTAATCAAGAGGTAACAGCAACCTAGATCAGCTTAGGCTCTGAAAGAATTGCAGCTTTAGTAAGGATTTTGAAAATCTCAGGCATGACTGTGCTGTATCCACAAAAGCATCAGAGGTCTGTCAAACTTGCTGCAGAAGTATTGTGGCATTAGGGATGCTTAAATTTACAGCCCTCTTTTCCATTTCTTGTCTTCAGTGTATTGATTGCTACTCTTTCTCCAAGCTGTTTGCTATGCATCATACTTTCATTTTAGTAGGGGTCTCAGACATATTTTGTCAGCTCTGGTTATCTCGATAAGACAAATTTCTCCTGCTCTACAGATTTATTTGATTTATGTTTATAGGATGCCCGTATCTGGCAATTTGATCTGAACTGCATATACACTAGAATAATTTGATTGCCAGTTCCACAGGTCTTCCAATTACAAGACACTATATTCAGATGGAGGCAAAATATGAAATAGGATCAGGACAGGACCGGCCAATCCTTATTTTTCCCAAAAGGAGATTTTTTTTTTCTATTTCATCCAATACAAGGTTCAGCACTCGGAAGGAAGGGAACAAAAAATAATAGAAACCCTTAGGCGTGATTTCCTCTAGGTAAAAAACAATTGAAACAAGCTGAAATTCTGCTGCTTGATTGATGTGATGAAGAACAAGACAGGGTAGACTAACAAGTAAATGTCTGGGTCTAGAAGGAAACAATGGTGGAAGCAGGCTAGAGATGAGAAAAAACAGTGGTCTTTCTGAAGGCTTCAGGTAGTCAAAGCCCTGCACCAATGCCCAGCTACTTGAACTATGGCCTGTTTATTTTTTGATCTTGGTCTGCAAATGATTCATGGCACTTAGTGATCTGCTGTGCCAGCTTGCCAGACAGTTATTAGGGAGGCCTAGAAATGAGTCACAGCTTCTCCTTCTGCATCTCTCCCATGTTTTTAATTTGCTCAGATTATCTCCCAGCAGTGCATTAGTATTTGCAAGTGGGAAAGCAGCATCAGCGAAATGGAGATCTCTGTCTCTGTAAGGCCCCTCTGCCAAACACAGCCTTTGTGTTTAAATGTTTTCTTTTGTGTTTGGTTCTTGCTGCTCCTGATCTTTTGCAATATATCTCATTTTCTCTAATAATTTTACAAACACAGACTGAATCAAAGGATACCCTTCAGGGGAGAAACAACTTGTCGTAAGATCAAAAATTCTGCTTTGTTTACTGTTAAAGGTCACCTACTCTGCACATTACATTCACAATTTATTTTTGAGTTGCTGTTTATTCACTCTGACTGGTTCAACCCATACATAATATCCTAAAAAAAAAGCCTTGGTCTTGAAACATGCTGAGGGCCACCCAAGAGCTGCTGAACATCTCACACTCCCATGAGAACTGAATGTTCAGAGTAGCTCCCTGTGCTGTGCCTTAGCTCTTCTGCTCAGAGCAGCACTGAAAAGCTTTATCCTGATGCATCTGCTTCCCACCTTCCATCCTGACTGACCATCAGCTGATAGGTAACAACCAGAGGAACACATTTCTTCAGTTGCATCTCAAAGAGAGAAGAGCTCAGCAGCACTTGTGGATGTGTAGAACTTTTTAATGTATTTTCTATCTACACAGTGGTATCTATAAGGAAAAATAAACCCACTACTGCAAATTTAAGTAATGTGGGAGCCATTAAGAGTTGCCTGTTCGTTCACTGCTCCGTACCGTGACACTCTGGGCCTGGAGAGGGAGCTGTGATTGTTGCCCTCCTCTTCCCATGGTTCAAGAGTTAGTCAAAAAACAGGCAAGATCACACAGGGAGCAACAAGCAGTACTGACTGAAATTACCAGTGAATGACCTCTTTCTGGAAAGCTGCTATACCTGAAGGAGACATGGTATAGCCACACCAAAAAAACAGTCTTGTTTCAGGTGGGATAATCACCTTGCTCACAAGTCTTTCGTGATGGCAGGAAACAATGTCTCTTCCAGGAACGATAAATGGTCTTTGGCAGAAGAGATCAATTTTCAGGGTTCTGTCTTAGATCACCTTTCTCTCACTCTTCAAATAGTTAGCTGACAAGTTCTTCCTAGGCATATATTTTGTCTCTGATGAAAGCTTTCTCTAACCTCAGTGCCTGAAGGCTTCAGAGCCAGGTCCTGGCTGTGTCTTTCCTTCTGTCCTAACTGTCCTTCCAGACTTGGGTACTGGATCCTGGAAGCCATGAGAACAAAGCCATGAAGGCCAGCTGGTGCAGTCCTGTTAGAAGTCCTGTTGTAGTTTCAGTGAGATGAGTACTCTACACTTAACTGGTTGAGATGTTCTTTATATGTAGTTAGAAAAGCTTTTTCCTTAGTCCACAGAGCCCCAGTGAGAAAGAGGGAGCTAGTTATTACCCTTCAAAATGGAAAAAACTAAATCTGGTGTAATTTTTCATCAGAATCTGGTGCCCTCACTGCAAAAGGTCTATTAATCCTTAGCTACTCCTGCTGACACCAGCAGGGTCACTGGTGGAGCAGGTTAACATTCATTCCAAGGGAGGAAGGCTATAATCTAGCATATTTTCAGCCTGAAAGTTCACTGACTCTTGAGAGAGGTGGAAAACCATAAGTATCCCAGAAGTCAAAGAGAACTGAGGGTAGAGACCAAGCCCAGGAGATTTCCTGGAGTTCTGTGTCTAGATCTTCAGGAACAACCTCCTATAGCTATCCAAAGGCAATTTTTCACGGTTTAACCTGAGCTAGCAATACAACCATGATAGCCACTCACTCACCTTCCTCCCAACCCCCCAAATAGGGGAGAGAATCAAAAGGGGAGAGAATCTTGGATTGAGGTAAACACAGTTTAATAAAAAACCAAAATACTAATACACTACTAGTAAATATATGTATAAAATAGATATAGAATATAAAATAAAAGATACTCAATGCAATTCCTCATGAATTCCATCCACACTGAGCAGTCAGTCCCAGGAAGCAGCACCTGGTCCCAACAGCTGATCCCATAGCAAGAAAACAGGAAAAAGGCAAAAAGGTCCAGAGTCCTCCGTGAAACATCAGGATGGCAAAAGGCTGAACTAACGAAATCCCGAACAGAACTCCCCCAGCTCCAACAAAAAGAGTGAAGAAAATGAAAAAGCCAGAAAAAGACACCGGAAGATCCCGACTCTCCTTAAATGTGAAGCATGATGCTAATGGGATGGAATACCCTTATTGATCAGTCTGGATGTCAGTCAAGCTCTGCCCCATCTATGCCCCCCTTCCTCGATGCCTCACACCTATGGGCAGAGCACTCAGAAGGTCCTTGGCTCTCAGACCAGAGCAATTAAAAACATTAACTCTGTCCTGCGGCGTTTTCTCTTGTTCTCAAACTAAGTCCAAATAATGACCGTGCTAGCTATGAAAAAGAAAGGTTTCTAACTGCATGAAGAAAATTAACCCATTTTCAGTCAAACCAGCACACAATTAAATATGGGAGTCTTTGCAGGAGAATTCCTAATCCCATCCCTCAGTAGATGAGCAGAGGCCTCTGTGGGAGACTGTGTTTTGTATCAATCACAAGAGTTTTCAGTTTAAACATCTCATCCTGGTACATGTGACATCCCTGACTTTTCATCAGCTGCAGTCTGATCCTGTGATGCCATCACAGGATTGTATGTATCTGTCTAAAATGGAGGCAAAGCTTATTTTCTCAGGAGGTTAATTCAGAAATTTAGCCAACCCACATGCGATTCACAGGAAGGACTGTATTATTTAGTTTCCTTTTAATATTTATAGTCACTAGGATCCATTAAAGCTGTGAAGCTGCACAAATGTTTGCAAAACTGGAGCTGTATTCTTTTAACCCATACTGCACCTGGAAACATAATACAACTTTGCATAATAGACACCTGAGGATGTTGTCGAGGAAGGGAAAGGTAAAGTTGTGAAGTGATTTCAAAAGGAATCAGAAGAAGTATTCTGTCATAAAGTTAATATTTGGCAAGGGAAAAGTGACACATCTATAGAAAACACAAAAGATGTTTTCAGAGGATAGTGAATGGAAAAGGATATAAGAAGACTGTGCCAGATGGCAAAACCAACAAATGAGAAAATAAACCATACCACTTACAGGAATTTTACATGGCAATGCATAGTCTGTATTCTCAGCTAGTGTAGGCTGGAATAGCTCCGTTGAAGTCAATGAAGCCAACGAGTCCAGCTGAGGACATGGAGGAAGGTATTTCTTTATTCAGCCTTTTTGTATAAACCGCGCTTCAGTGCTTTCCATGCTGTTTGTTTTCCCCTTGTAAGACACTAAGGACCAAATTTGGCTTACAAGGTTGTCAAGCAGCTTTTAACGCCCAACCCTATCAGCATCATTGCTACCACTTTCAGAACCAACACATGGAGAAGCGCTAAAACACACAGCAAACAGCACACTGTGGAGGGAATCAAGATGCCCATGCTGAGCTATAGTGACAAATGGTATATGAACAGGAACAGACTACAGCATTGGAAACAGCCGTCTGAGCTTGCCTGCTCTCACCAGCAAACAGCCCAGGACTGGCAGGACCAGAGGTGCTTGGGCAGTTGGCGGTCCCAGAGAGATGTCACGCTTCATCTCCTCTGCACACCAGTTGCTTCTGCTCCTCCATTGTTTCCAGAGGAGGCAGGGACAAGCAATTGCGAATCTGCACACATAGTGACCAATCTGTTGTCCCATTATATCCCCAGATTTGCCCTGACTATGTCTAATGCAGTGCTGAAGTCAGACACAGGGTACTCTGTTCATTCAAACCCTATGAGCAGTTCAAAAGGAAAAGCAAAGCCTTTGACAGGCAGCATTTTTGAGGGAACTAAAAACTGTCTTCTATAGCATGTAGAATACATGCTTGTGATGAAACGATCAAGTAACATACAACAGATGACTTGCAGAACAACACCTGTGCTAAGCACAAAGCCATCTGTAGGGAACCAAGGGGCTCCTGTGAGTTTTTGCATGCTTCACTCATATTTTCCTTTGGCAGCATGAATGCAAGTGAAGAATACACCACATGATTTGGTTTTTCCTCCAACTCATTGTCCTGGACCTCTGCAAGTCAGAATCCTCCATAGGCAAAGTTTTGTAGCATTGACCAGCTACATCAGACCTCAGGGTAAATGGATAGAAAGAGTCTTGTAGTGGCTCAGAAAGTTCACTGTTCTCAAAACGAGTCACTCTGTTATTTCCTCCCTCAGATTGCAAATGGCATTTCTTGAGTTTTTCTCTCCATTTTTTATCCATCACCAAATGCCCCTTAGCCTTGTGGACAGCACCAAATAAATATGACCCTGTCATATTATGGGTTAGGAGGAAGATCCTAGAAGAAAAGTAGAGGTTAATGTAAGTACAGCACCAACCAGCTCATATATTCATCAACTAATCTCAAGCAAACCTCCCGAGATGTTTATCAAGTTAAATGCTCAGTTATTTCCTTCTTTTTTTCCCCTCCCATTTTTTTTCCTGTTACTGTCGTATTTGTCACCTATTCAGAACAGTCATTAATTCTTGTCTCAGTAAATAGGAGTACTTTGGAACAAAGGACTGGCGCTTCTGGATGACTTTTCCTGAACAGTTCCATTCCTGAGTACTGCAGTTCAGCAGGAAAGCATTATGAATTCAAGCTTCTGGAGTCCATTTTGCAGCTTCTCTCTAGATACAAGATGTCCTAATTTCTGATCAATGCTGAGTTTTTTTGGCATGGTGAGGAAGTCTCTCAGGTCCTCCTCACAATGGTTGTAACCATAAGAGCACAAGTGTTAAGAAGCTGTTAGTTTTCCAACGTTTTCCTGCAGCCCTCTCAGAGCCTACCAGAGCATCTGTTTTCCAAGCAAAAGTCACTTGCTGCTGTCAGTAGGGCCCTAATAAGTTATTTTTCTGACTTGGCAGTGAAAAAAGACACTGGGATAAGATATGAAGCAAATCTAGGTATTTTTTCAGTGCTCCTTAGTGAAGCATAGGTGTTTATCCTATATTTCCTGTCCAGCTTGGCTATACCAGTTTGTGTTCATGCTGGAAGGGCTGAAGCAGTAGAGCTTATGTGCACAAACCATTATTTAACTGCAGAAAGGATACAGAAGAGCTTATGCTGGCAAATTGTAGCCTGAGCCTCCAGCCACCTGCCTGTGACTGCTGCAGCAGCAGTAGCTTCAGGAGCAGGAAGGAAGACAAGTAGGTTTCAAGGAACCACTTTCTTGTCAGTGTGGAAGTCCATTTTTAGAGCCTGTAGGGAAGAACAGAGTTAAGCAGGCTGCTCAGCTGTCCATCCTCACTCCAGTGATACCTGGGGACCTCATGAAATACTTGAAAGTTTGAGCAGAAACTAAAATTCTTGTGGTTCAGGTGATTTTGAAAGGCTCTGGGCAGGGAGGCCTCTTTTGCGATGTGCTGTCTTTTCTCTGCATGTGCACTCATCCATGTGATATAATCTTAGAAGAGCAGATTCGTGAATGAGGATCAGTCCTGGGACTAAGGAAGAAATATTTACATCCTCCACTTAACCTTCTCTGATGTAATTATTTAGGCTCTGTTTATAGTCACTGGTTAATCATAGGTGTCTTTCAAAAACTGTTCAGCCCACCAAGCTTACACTCCTTTTTTGGGGTGTGATGATTGCCCCCAGTGGTGGCCAGTCTCCAGTGACTATAGAGATAGGCTCTGTACCAAGGTTAGTTTAGACACTTCATATCTAGGAGGCTAAATTTGGGTAAAGTGAATGCCCTCCTACATTATGAGATTTTGTTAATATTTTAGGCACGTTCACCATGGACCACACCCGGCTTGGCTGCTGTAACCCCTCATTTGATATTGCAACCTGAATTTCTTGGACATTGTAAGAAGCCAAAGGTTGGCCGTTTTGGATCACAGCAGTCAAAACCTGTCGTTCCTTTCTTCCCTTCAAATACCAGGGCTGTCAAACCTTATGTCTGAGATAGCATTTAAACTGCAAAATGGCTTTCATTTCTTATTTATACACATATTTCTTGGCCTTTGCTCAAGCTGACTGAATGTCAGGTTTTGGCAAGCAAGGTGCAGAAGAACTGGATGGGACTCGGACTGGAATTGAAAGAGCTGCTGTGTCGTACAAGAAGTTCAGGAGTGTGCTGGGAACAAGTGAAGCTCCTTGGAGGTCACGAGGAGATTTGATGAACCACAGTCACTAATTCTGCTGGAACATGGTCAGGCAGGGATGGGTGTTAACATCACTCACAGCCAGATTTGCAGCATATGGTTAGTTGCAAGACACCCAGGCTTTATTTGCCATTGAGAGGGACCCTGCATAGTGTGGAGGACTCTCAACAGGTGATTTTTGTCCACCTGAAAGACTATATCAGCCTATATTGTTTGTGGTTTTGATCTTTATGGCCTGTTTTTCAGAGACAGCTCTCACCTCTGGCCCCAGTGACTATAACTATACTTTGGGGATTTACTTCCTGTGAACTCTTAACTGACATAAATTGCCCTTTTGATTACACGAGGAAATAATATGATGGCTGTATGGAAGAGCTGCAGGATTGGACTCTCAAGGGTTAAGATCTCCTGGCTATGATCAGCTTCCTTGTTTGGTCAGCCTCCAACAAATTGAAGACAAGCAAAGCATTGGCATATAATATACGATTACATTTCTGAGACATTGCATCTTGATGTGCCATCTCTTCTTAAATCAGAAACTGTTTTCACTCTTAAAATTTAATAGACCATAATATGAAGCCTTGAATAGAAAGCATTTATTTTAAATTTGACTAAAAATAGCTTTCCTTCCACAGTGAGCTTATGGCTTTTTATTTCATCTTATGGTCAGTTGGCTTCGCCTTCACACATACACGTATTTTATGGATTCATACAAATGAGATCTCTAAATTATTCATTCACTCTGTGTTTTATTTTAATATTTTCCTGTTATAAGAGTTCTCAGAAAAGGAGTTGGCTGTTATGCAAATGCACATTCTGCAGACATAACGGCTATTCTTGTATATACTCAAACAGTTGAGTATAGAGTCTTTTGCTTTTCATTTGAAAAGTGATAACTTCAATGGCTGTTGAGGAAGAGTTTAATTTGCATGCTTTTGTCCCCTCTGCATTTTGTTAATCTCTGTGACTGTAAATTTGCAAAATAAGTTGTATACGTTTGTTGATCAGACATAACATAAGGCCCTGTTCTGAGTAAAAACTGGGCTCTGTACCTATGGAGCCAAGTACCTGGACTGAGGTTGTGGGAAAAGCTCTGTTTTTTAATTTTCCAGCCCTCTAGGGCAAGACGGAGAAGCTTCAAGGCTGTACTACATTATTTTTTGTTTTCCAAGGTTTTCTGCTAACTCTGGGAAACAGACATCTGCTGGGAATGCTCTGTACCATTCCTGGTCAGCTGGCTGACCACCTCACACTCTGCTTACGTCTTAAATCCCTTTACCCTCATTGCAAGTGTGATTGTCAGGTATGATAATGGTGTTTTCAGCCACTCATTGCAGGAGAGCTTTGCGTTAATGTAAAGGGGAAAGAAAAAACCAGATTCTGCATGTTGGTGCTGTAGAGCTGTAGTTAATTAGCCCTGTGCAAGTTTTAATAAGTGGAATTGTCTTCTCTGATCCACCATTAACAAGAGCCTTCTGCACAATGCAGTCCTAATGATTCAGCCTAGTGGCATCATTCATACAGATGCAATTTACTATTTATCTTCATTTTCACTTCAGCGTTTCTAGCAACAGCAGCATTAGGCATAAGTGATCCATCAACCACATCTCATGGTAGCTTGGTAACTTTTCTCTGTACAGGACAGGTTGGTTCAGAATGTGGTAGCCAGAAGGATTTATTATTTGTAGTAACTTTCATTTCTTTTCCAAAGGGTGCAGGAAAGAAAGCTGTCCATTGTAAAATATTTGTTAATAGGAAGCACACACTAAGCTGTAGATAGTTTACACCTATTCTGATCTAGAAAATGAGTTAGCATGGGCTTACCTCTTCACAATTTCATCCATGCTTGAAAGTGTGCTTGAGTGACTTTCTGTATACAGTACAATCAGTTTTGTTGTCCCAGCGTGTACTGTCCAAATGGACACATTACAGTAGAAAACCTTAGCATTTTGGTGGGTGAATGTTCATGATATTGTAAGTTAAGTCTGGGTAGTATTTTAAAGAGAGCTGTATCTCTGGGCCAGAGGTTCTCCAGATTGCTTAAGGATGGTGAGAAGGGAATTCACATTCCCTAAGTGCAGTCAAATAAGAAAGCCCTGTTCATTCTGCCTCATTAGGCTGGCACTGGTTTGCAGGACCATGTGCCACCAGCACAGCCCATGTTTGTTCAGGGGAGCTGTGACTGATTACCAACAATGATGCGACTGATTACTCAGAAGGCCTGAAGAGACTTGCAAGGGGATTAATACTGGAGAACAGAAAATGCTCTTGGCACAAATGACCTCATTAGAATAGATTTATTTATGGAAAGAAGACAGATTTGAAGGTGTAATTGATATTCCATGGAAAACCTCTTTGTGGTAGGCTGCTTCAAGAGCAGAACACGTTTAATATGTTTACTCTGTTAAGGATATTCAGGACCAATGCATTAGATGTGATGGTGAAAATTAATCAGGAGATTTAAAAAAAAAAAAGCCAAGTAAGAGCCAAGGTTAGACTGTATGTGTGTTAAAAGCTGTGTCTGTCGACTCAAAAAGCTGTAATGTTGGTTTAAGTGATTCTGAGCTTATTTGCAGGAGGTTAAAATTTCAACAGACTTGCAGAAGTCTGAAATATTAGAGTGACATTAAGATAATGTGATTACACCTCACCAGGTCAATGTGACTTTTCTTGAAGCATTTGTTACAATGTCCAGAAATCTACTGAACAACCAAACTCAAATATTTCCTTCCATTATTGGCCCACTATGACTGGAAAAGAGGAAGAAAATCAAAGTACAATGTCCTGTACAGTGTAGCAGGGTAGCCAAAAAGACATCTGGCAAGTGGCAGACATTCAGCTGTGGATTCCTTTGTCTCTTAGTCAAAGGAAAATAATGGGAGGAGATGTCCTGTTGCACTACTGCACAGTAGCTTGTTTTTGTACTTTGCATTTGAAACAAGAGACCTGATCTTGATCTTCAGGGTGAACCTGATCTCTGAAGAGACCAACACAAAGGGCATAAGCACTGAACACTTCAAAAATCTAAACCCTGCAAGATAATTGAGATCATGTCTAATTTCAAAATAATGTGATAGAGCTAGTCTGTCAGCACCACGATTAGCAATACGTTAAGTGCAAAACCAAGAGTCTGTTTTCAGCTCTGCTGAGCAATCCCTTACCAAAGACATAGTCAGAAATATCTCAGGAGGTGAGAGCATTACAGGTGACTTGACAGCTTAATGTCAGTAGGGACTTCAGAAGGTACTGAAGTACTGGGTCTGCTGAACTTCTGTTAAGATTTAGAGCATGGAAACTTAACAGAAGAGCTGTGTTTCATAGAAACATCCCACCTAATGTTAGGGAAATGGTGCAGAGTATGGCTGAACGCCACAAACCTTAACTCTGCCCCTTGGTCCATCACAGTACTAGCCTGGCAAGGGACACTTTAGGATAAGCAGCCTGCTGGAAGGAAATCCTAGAAAGCCTATAGCTTCCATTAATGTGTATCTTAAGATATTTTTCTCTGCATCTCTCAAGTCTCTCCCAAGCCAGTGGTCCCCTCCCATGCAAAGCAGCAGTTTTTCTCCCCTGATATCTCTTTCCTGTGGAATCTGAGGGAGGGGAAGTTCTGCTAATGCTCTGTGAATCCCCGAGTATTCTGAGAAATACTGTTATCAAATTTGCTATCAGCTAAGTATCACCTGGTTCAGGTAATTCCTGGAGGTTGTGGGAGTTGTTGGTTTAGAGAGCAGCCATGCCTCTACTACCATGAGACTATCTCTTTTTCCTGTTCTAACAGGCAGCAGGAATGTAGCATGAATTATCTCCTTTCACTGTTAAACTGTGACCAAGAATGCTACAACTGTAAATTCATCAGCTTAGTCAATATTCACAGTAATTGCAAGAATAATTTCCTCAGGTTAAACAGGAAATGCTTTCACTTCAGATGCAGGCCAGCACTTCAACCATAAAGTCAATGTTAGTTGGTTGTTCACAATTCTGTCATATTTTAATTCTGTTATAATAAAGCTG
Organism: Patagioenas fasciata; assembly: GCF_037038585.1. NCBI lineage: Eukaryota > Metazoa > Chordata > Aves > Columbiformes > Columbidae > Patagioenas > Patagioenas fasciata. The sequence continues at coordinate 124,332,904 of NC_092521.1, read as the reverse complement.
TATTTTTGGGAAAAAAAAAAAAAAACAAAACACACAAACAAAACCAAACAAAAACACCAACCAACCAACCAAAACAAAACAAAAACAAACAAACAAAAAAACCCCCAACAAACTAGAAAGTTCCCCTATTCTTAGCAGTGAGTATTTTGCTCTATGGCTCATGACATTTGAATGTTTGTATAGTCTACCTGAACAGTAAGAGCCTTAACAGGAGAACTGTGCGCAGTTCCTCATCAACCAGTAATAATGTTATGTTTAACCAATAGCACTGTATCATAAATCATGTGCTGATTTTGGCACTTCGTAGTCTGCAGATCTGCATAATTTGGAAAAGAAATGGTTTTATGTAGGTGACTGTCTCCATCAATTAAGCTGTTCAAATCCAGTTAGCTTTTTCTAGGGTGTACTTTATCTCATTACAGTTCTCTCAACTTAAACAACAAAACAAACAAGCAAACCCCAGAAAGCCGATGTCACTGTTCCCAGTGTCGCAATGAGTTGATGTCCTGCTCACCAGAAAGTGAGCAGTGATGCTAACGCTTCTAGTCAGGTGTGCTCTTTGCCTTCATCTGGCAGGGGGAACAACTCTGATGTTCATTAAGAGACACTCGTTACTGTCACAAGAGAATGGCAACTCTTCACATCTCTCTGCCTAAACCACAAGAGCGATGGCCCACCTTGGTCCTCATATCCCAGCAGCAAGAAGCTTTCGAATGTAACTTGCCTCTGTAGCCAATCACAAGCCTGGGTACTGTGTTTGAAGAAGACAAAATTGTGCTCTTGACCCAAACAGCGCTGCCTGTATGCTGATAATGTAGTGCATGTGTGAATATTTCCAGGGCCCAGGCTCAACACAGTTGTTTCTCACACAATATTTCACCCAGCCATGTGGAAGTGAGATGATACCACACACCAACTTGTTTTACCATCTGGACACTGCTGGAAGCGTTTTACTTCTCATAAACAGACTGAGATCATGTTTCCTCATTAGCTAGGTCACTGAATGGCTAGCCAAGTTATCTTGCCATGTTATAGCATGCAAACTTCAATGCTTAATCACTTCTGACCAACAGCCTTCAAATTACAAAGATCCCAAATCTTTAATTTTTTTTTGCTGAAACATGCCCTAAACTCATGTTCAATGTTACTTGGCAGTGTCAGTGAACACCAGGTCATTTACTCAACACTGATACTGATTGTCAACTCCAGATATTCCTGTTCATTTCTTGCCGCCTTGCAGGACTCTGGCAGATGGCCGCAGTCCAAGAGAGGACTCGTAAAACTAGAAAGAGGGAGGCATAAAGGCCAGATATGAGACCAGAGAACAAGCTGTTCTGCCAGTGACTCAGAAGCAATCTCCTCCCTTAGGAGGCATTTTATAGTTTTTGTTAGGGGGCAGGATTTGGATTAATGAGAGACTTGATGGATATAAATAATAATATTGCTATTTGGGAACTTACGTAGTCAAGAAAACCGATGCAAACAATCTGTGAGTGCTCATAAAAAATGATAGCCCCTGAACTGAAGCAATGTAGGACTTGGTGAGTTCGATCTCTAACCCTTTTGTCTGTAGCAGGTTCAGGTGCTGGCACACAGGTGGGACTCAGTAGTTGCCAGGCATGGAGGAAACAGAGAATTGGTTTCAAAACTGGACATCACCAACAAGCCAGAGAGAGAGAAAACAAATACGCCATAGAGGTTTTAAATGAGAGGACTTAAAAACACCTGTTAGTATTACAAGAAAAAAGACAATTTGACACACAACTCCTCCTTTCCTCCTCTGGTCTGTGAGGCAGAGCCTCAGTATCTGCAGTCTTATATATTGCCATATCAGATTCTGCCATAGTGCAAAATCCCATTTCATGACCCTTACCTTTGTCCTGCCCTTCTTCCCCAACTGGTGAAATTTCAACCTGTATAAACAAACAGTGATTTAGAGGCAAGCTCTGTGTAACCTTAGTTTCCTTCAGTACCCAGAACAGAAGGAACATCATCGTAGATGACCTAGGTGGAAGCTGGGAGTGCTATGGAGGTCATAGTGGGAGGCAGATGAGGGTAAATAGGACACAAATCTGTAGGAATTCAATATCCATTTGTTCTGCTGGTCACAGAGTAATGTGCTTACTGAGACACTTGCAGCGAGCTCTGGCACCAGTTTCTGCTTTGTAATGGTGATGAGACCTAATAGCAGATTTTCCCTGTGATGTCTGAATGGCTAAACAGGTTTTGTTTCAGAAGCTAGAAGAAGTATGACAAGTATTATTATGATTAACGAGTGTTGTTAACACTGCCCGTTTCCTAGACATGTTATAGCTAATTTTAGCCAATGCATTGACTCTTTGTGCAGCCACATGAAAACACAACATCTGTGATGAGCAACACACACGGCTACAAGCTGGGCACATGAATTTTAGACGCCCACAGAAGCGGCTGACTGGTTGATTCTCTTTAAGCACCTCCTCCTCTCTTCTGCCCCCCAGGTTGCCTGTACCGTCTGCCTCAAAACCTGTGGTCACAGATTTGTCTCTAGATACCTGTGTCCAAAGTTTTGCCATTCCAGTTACTAATTTTGACTGGCTAGCTCTGCGGGATGGTTTCAGGGTATCCTGAAAGCATTATCTTGTCCACTAGCTGTCCTTTGGCCCAGGCTAGCTAGCTGTGAAAGTACTCGTCAGGAACCCAGAGTGGCTTGTCCTCACTCAATGCATGTCCCAATGCTGTTGAGATCTTGATAATCAGGTTGTAGCACTGAGGAAACTGTTAAAAGATGGAGTCTTGGTGTCCATGCAGCACACACCCAGGATCCAGCGCAGGAAGCATTTACAGAAACAGTGTTAAGCAACTCTACAGAGCCCAAGATTACCATCCAGGGAGGAGAGCAGAATTAACAAGCGTCAGACACGCAGTCATTTTGGCTGAGCCCTGAATCCTTCATTCATTCCACAGACAGCTTTGTAGATGACTAAATGACAGATTTGCTTTTGAAATGCAGCGATTACTGCTGATCTGAAACTTGCCAACCGCTGTTTAGTTGGCCTCTCAGGGAGAATGTAACACTGGCCTGGGGGAAAACCCGCTTTTTCGATACTAATGATTAGGCTGAGCTCCTGGATGGTTGCCTCCTGAGTGTGCAACAGTGCTACAGTCACCAACAAACAGGAATTTCTGGATTATTTCTTCAGTGATACTTGCAGTTGGATCTCACCAGCCATAGATGAACAAGTGGCCACTGTCACTGTTTGTCGCAGTCTGAGAAGGACAAGGCAAGATGACTGAAAACAGGGGATTTGAAAAAATTGGTTGACTGCTTGACTCTGCCTAACACTGAAAACACACTGCTTTGCTGACATTTGTGTTCCTACGTTGTGTATTTCTGTGTCCCTGAACAATTTGGCATCATTCTTACAGATACTCAGACTAAAATTGACAACTACAGCCACCCAGTCTGAACAACCACATAAGCTGGGCCACAGGGTTTAACCCACAACTTTGCTAACATGACCCAAGCTGTCATTCCTGTGAGGTGGGAACATACCAGGACAGCCCTAATTGAATGGTGACATTCTTCTTTAGCTGGTGTGCATCAATGTGAGAAAGCCACTGGACACAAGATTTTACATCAAGTCACTAATTGGGGTAACATAACATACAGGGGCTGAGCCAGTTGGCCTGCATTGTCCTTTGTCTAAATTCGTATTTTGCATTGTACACTAGTCTGGCTGGTCAGGGTGGGAGTCATCTCACATCAGATGTCTTCACCTGAGCTGGCCTTTATCATCAGTAAAGAGAAGTAGATACTTGTAAAGCATGAGTCACCTGCCCTCTTTTAGATGTCTGCATTGAGGTGAGATGACTCACACCATTCCCAGCTACAAAGGAAGTTCAAACCTCAAGCTCAGATACAGACTTTTATATTGTAACCTCCAAAGTTAGATGTATCGAGTACTATTCTTGATATCTTGAGGTGTCAGTGGCCCAGTGTCACTCCTGATCCGTCATTTCTAAGTAAAACAATACATTTACTCTGTGAATTATGTGTATTACTCCCAACTGCTTAAATGAGCGATAGCCCAGTTTCAAAAAAAAAATGTTTAACGTATCTTATGGAGATGCTTCCTGTCCTTGGTTTCTATCTAGCCAGCTCCTATCTTTTGCTGCTGTTTTGCAGTCACGCCTTCCTATTATTTTTTCAATTAAACTTCTCCATCCTTCTTCTACTCCTGATGAGCTGCTGGGAGACCAAACAAAGCATGCAAAGAGTGGACACAGCAAAGAGAGAAGGTCATACATACCACTAATACTGCCAACTGTAGGAAATAAAGTGATTACCCAAAGGAGTGTTTTTCACTTTAGACCCTTTTATTTAAAAAAAAAAAATATGTATATTAGTTACTTATGACAGCAATACATACTTCTCCAATGGAGTGATCTTAGTGGGCAGCATCCCTTTAAATTAGATTTTTCTAATCTAATAACTAACTTCATCAAGCAGCCAAAATCAATGCTTTGTATTAGAGATGGACTCAAAGCTATTAAGGCCTTATTATTCAAGCATGCACCTCCCTTCAGCTTTTATCTCCCCTCAAGGGTTTTCATAGTAAAGCAGGCTTTTTTTTTTTTTTTTTTTAATTAGCCGTTCTGCCCTAGAGTCTTCTATTTGATTTTCCAGTATCCAGGGAAATATTTTTTTTTAACTACTCAATCCTTGAATAGAAAATTTTTCCTCTTAGTTCTTCATTACCAGTGATGATAAAGCTTCATGGAAGACATTCTGATAATGCAGAGGCAGAATCACACAAAGGCGAAGTGACACTTCAAAGAGGCATTAGCTCTGATATTGGAATCTCATTCATCTGACTCATTCCTAAAGGACAAGTTAGCAATTCACAGAGGCACAGTTCACTCGTATGCATGAAGTGTCAAGAAAGGCCCTCTGGTTCAGCAGAGCTGCCTGAGCCCAGAGCCCTTGAGCATGTGGAGCTTTATGAGAATTTTCGTCATATTTTTCTTTTTATTTGGCTTCATTTGGTTTCATACGGAGAGTCAACCACTTGCTTAGCTGTTTTTCTGTGTGTTGGGGGGACCCAGAAATGATTCTACAGGGAATACAGTTATTGTACAAGAAGCATAGTTATTGTGCGAGGAGCAATCTGTGTGTTGCCTTCCCGTGTGTGGTGAGCAACCTGTGATCGCTCACCAGTGAGCAATGTGTGCAGTACCATGAGTACCCAGTGTACGCCTCCATATCACAGTTGCTGTGCTTTTGCTAATTGATCATGGTGTATTTCATCAATAGTATAACAAACGTATACATAATAGATGCATAATCAATGTACCTGTATTCAATGGGCATAAGTATTTGTATTGTGCATTTTCGTAGAATCATAGAATCATTTTGATTGGAAGAGACCCTCAAGATCACCACATCCAACCATTAACCCAACTCTGGCACTAAACCATGTCCCTAAGAACCTCATCCATACGTCTTTTAAACACCTCGAGGGATGGTGACTTCACCACTTCCCTGGGCAGTCTGATCCCAATCCCTGACAACCCCTTCCGTGAAGAATTTTTTCCTAATATCCAATCTAAACCTCCCCTGGCTCAACTTGAGGCCATTTCCTCTTGTCCTATCACTTGCTACTTGGGAGAAGAGACCAACACCCTCCATGCTACAACCTCCTTTCAGGCAGTTGTAGACACCAATAAGATCTCCCCTCAGCCTCCTTTTCTCCAGACTGAACAGCCCCAGTTGCCTCAACTGCTCCTCATCAGACTTGTGCTCCAGACCCTTCATTGGCTTTGTTGTCCTCCTCTGAACAATCCTCAGTACTTCACTGTCTTTCTTGTAGTGAGTGTCCTATCCACTATGAATATTACATGCACCTATTCAGGAGCTGTAGTTTTATTGGTGAGATAAGGGCACTCGAGCACATTGTCCAAAGGACTCCTTAAAGCTAAGTTCACATGGCAGAGTCGATTGCTGTCAGCAACTGGTCAATCTGTACCATGAGCACCACCCTGTAAGAGCACAAGTGAGCTCAAAATGGCTCAGAGGGGCTCAAACCGGTGTGGCATGATCAAGGCAAGTGGGCTTATCCCATGCTGCAGAAGCCAGGGCTCCCAGCAGCAAAAGAAGTGTAAAGATTGCTGTTGCCTTTTCTGTGACTTCTATCCTTGACACAATAAACTGGTGAACCAGCCTTGAGGGCCAGTGCAGACATTGTACCTCCTTGGTGCAAAACAGCGTGGTGCTGAGCTGAGTCAAACAGGCACACCCTTGGTAATTTTCCATTCTGGCAGGTAACTAATGCATCTGTCTCCTTTACCAAAGGCTTACATTTACCTTATTTCTGCACTTAGCTGTCAACTGCCTAAGTCTCTGTACCATGCAGACACACTGGGTTGTGGAACTGAGCCCAAGAAGCTAAAGCTTTAATCGAGACCAAATCTCAGGAGCCAGTATGAGTGGCAACAAGGTGTTTGGTGAAGTTTCACTTCTGTTGTTTTCAAACTAGACATCATTGTGTGGAGAAAACTCAAGATAAATTGCCAGCAAGTTTTTCTCAAGCAGTAACTTCAAAATAAAACTGTTCTCATCCTTTTAGTGAAAGAGCTCTGCAACCTAGAAGTAGCCATTTAAACGTCTGTGCAAATAATTTCCTGCAGTGATCATTTTGCTACTGTTCATCCATATCCTCCCCAAATCCCCAATGCCTAGGAACTTCAAGGTTGTGCACTCTTCTGGGGAAAATCACAACAACAGCAAATGAAAAATGGAATATGCTGAAATAGTGTATAAGAACTGAAATTGCCTGAAATGTCTGTCCGACAGAAAATTTTGCCTTGCTTTCTTGGTCCAATAGGGTCATTTTCACAGTTAATTGCTTCTTATTGTAAGCTTGTTGGAAGCAAGACCCAGACCAGTAGGGAGGGCTCTGAATTGTGTATTAATTTTCATACTTATTCTGTACATTTTCCTATTTAAATTGAGTTGCTACAGAATCCCAGTTCCATCCCACCAGGGCACTCCTGACAAAAGGAGATTTATGGCAGAGCTTAGCATCATCCTACTCATTGCACAGGTTTGGAGGTATGAATTTCTCCATGCTGTGTCACCATCATGCGAGATAGTTTCCCCTACAGCTCTGTGTGCTTCTCTTCCTGCAGAGTCCATACACGCAGGGGGAATGGACTGGCCCCACAAGCAGATGGGTGGCTTTGCAATGACCCACGTGTACTCATTTCTCTTGCAGCAGTCTGGTGGGATTTTTAGAGCTGTGTCGGGGAAGAGGAGGATCACAAACCAGTGGTGCTGTGCTTCAGCCTGCTAGAGGGATGCCTGTGAATGTTGCTCAGGAGAAGGCCTAGCCAGCTCTTCCTTGGATCCCAGTAACCTGTCTGGCTTAGGTACACTGAGCCTACAGGTCTGCCCTTGAAATCCTTTCTCAAGAATCATAGAATCATTTAACTTGGAAGAGACCCTCAGTATCATTGGGTCAAACTGTTAACCCAACACTGACACTAAACCATGTCCCTAAGCACCTCATCTACATGTCTTTTAAACACTTTCAGGGATGGTGACTCCACCACTTCCTTGGGCAGCCAGTTCCAGTGCCTGACAATCCTTTCTGTAAAAACCTTTTCCTCATATCCAACCTAAGCCTCCCTTCCTTCAACTTGAGGCCATTTCCTCTCATCCTATCACTTGCTACTTGGGAGAAGAGACCAACACCCTCCATGCTACAACCTCCTTTCAGGTAGTTGTAGCCAGTGATGAGGTCTTCCCTCAGACTCCTCTTCTCCAGGCTAAACAGCTCCCTCAAGTGCTTCTCATCAGACTTGTGCTCCAGTCCCTTCACCAACTTCACTGACCTCCTCTGAACTCTTTCCAACACCTCAGTGTCTTTCCTTTAGTGAGGGGCCCAAAACTGAACACGAGGTTGGAGATGAGGCCTCACCAGCACCAAGTACACTGGCACAATCACTTCTCTAGTCCTGCTGGCCACACTATTCTTCATACAAACCAGGATGCTCTTGGCCTTTTTGGCCACCTGGGCACACTGCTCAATCATGTTCAGCTGGCTGTCAATCAACACCCCCCCTGGTCCTTTTCTGCCAGGCAGCTTTCCAGCTTCTCTTCCCCAAGCCTGTAGCACTGCCTGAGGTGGTTCTGACCCAAACACAGGAACTGGCACTTGACCTTGTTAAACCTCATACAACTGGCCTCAGCCCAATGATCCACCCAGTCCAGATCCCCCTGTATGGCCTTCCTACCATCCAGCAGGTCAACACTTCCACCCAGCTTGGTGTCATCTGCAAAATTCCTGAGGGTGCACTTGGTCCCCTCATCTAGATCATTGATAAGGAGATTTAACAGAACTGGCCCCAATACTGAGCCCTGGGGAACACCACTTGTGACCGGCTGCCGACTGCATTTGGCTCCAGTCACTGCAACTCTTTGGGCCCGGACATCCAGCTAGTTCTACAGCCAGCTAAGAGTACAGCCATCCAGGCCATGAGCTACCAGCTTCTCCAGGAGAATGCTGAGGGAAACAGCATCAAAGGCTTTACTGAAGTCTAGGTAGGCAACATCCACAGCCTTTCTTTATCCAATAAGTGGGTCAACTTGTCATAGAAGGATAGTCAGGAAGGACCTGCCTGCAGGACCTGAGTGATGGCACTCAGGATGGCCATAATCTGCACCAATGCTCAAAAAGTAAGTGTGAGGAGTGGTTTTGGAAAGTTGTCGCTGTTCACCTGTTTCAGCTGGGTTTCCACTGGATGGCAAATCCCCACATCTCTCCAACTAGCCAGGCTCACAGATCAAGCCCTCAGTCTGAAGCAGGACATGCTGCTGAGCTAAATGATTGCAAATCCTTTTCAGGTGAGCAATAACTGTTCATTTTCCTGGAGATTTTTGTTGTTGTTGTGCTCATTTCTAGAAATGCTTGAGCTCTTTCCCTTGGAAGACAGTGTACTTAAACAAAAGAGCCTGAGAACAAGAGTACTGATCAGAGAGAAGGTCCATCTGGCCCAATACTCAGTCTCCAAAGTTGCCAACCATGCATGTGTACAGGAGAGCACATGAGCAGCGCCAGTCTACTTCTGCCAGGGTCCTGGGTCTGCTCACAGGCCTCAGTGGCTGGGACCGGCCTCCCTGGGGACCCCCACTGTCTCCTGCAAGAGCCCAGAGGACATGTCTCAGCTCAGCCTGTGACCTCTGGTCCCTGCCTGAGGCCTGTTATAGGTGTGTGTGTCCGTCTCTGCCCCATCTCCTGGATGGGTCTGGGCCCTGCCCTGCAGAGAGCAGCTCTCCTGGAGCGGCTCTCCTTAGAGCTCAGTCAGAGCTCATCATGCAGAACTTGTCACACAACAATGCTGTGCTGTGCTGTAGTACGCTGTTCTATGCTGTACACTCACAAGTCCAATAAAGATGTGACTATTTGTGTGATGTGTGTTGTCTGGGGTGTGGCATGTTGTGTGTTGTATTGTGTATTGTGTGGTGTGTGTTGCGTGGTGCGTGTTGCGTGGTGTGTGTCAATGGTGTGTGGAATGTTTCGTTGTGTATGTTGTGCTGGGTGAGGTATTCTGTGGTGTGTTGTGTGCTGTGGTGTGGTTTTGTCTTGTATGTTGTGTAGTGTGGTATGTGGTGCATGGTGTGAGAGTGTGTGGTCTTGTGTGCTGCATTTTGTATTGTGTGATGTTTCATGGAATGGTGTGTGGTGTGTGGCATGTGGTGTGTTGTGCAGTGTGTTGTGGGGTGTTATCTTGTGTGTGCTGTGTTGTGTAATGTTGTCATGTGGTGTATGGTGAGTTGTGGAGTGTGTTGTGGAGTGGTGTGAGGTATGGTGTGTGGTATATTTTTGTGTGTGTTGTGTATTATGGTGTTTGAGGTGTGGTGTGGCGTGTGATGTGTTCTCTTGCGGATTGTGTGGTGTGTTGTGCATCATGTCGTATGTTGTTTTTTCTGTGTCTTGTGGTGCGTGGTATCACGTGTGATGCAGTGTATGATGTGTGGTGTGTGTTATCTGGTGTGGTGTGGTGTGGTGTGGTGTGGGTTTTTGGTGTGTGTTGAGTTGTGTGATGTGGCATGTGCTGTGGTTTCTTGCATGGTGATATGTGTGCTGTGTTGAATATTGTGGTGAGTGTTCTGGTGTGTGGTGTGCTGCGTTGTGTTGTATGGTGTGGAGTCTTGTGTTGTATGTTGTGTTATGTGGTGTGTTGTCTTTTAGTGTGTTGTGCTGTGCTATGTTGTGCAGTGCATTGTGTGGCATATGGTGTGTTGTGGTATATTGTATATTGTGTATTGTGTTGTGTCATGTCTGTTGTGTGTTGTGTGGAATGTTTTCTCTGTTGTACTGTGTGGTGTCTTGTGTGGTGTGTTGGCTGGTGTGTTTGTGTTGTGTGTTGGGTTATGTGTTGAATGTCGTGGGGTGTATTGTGTTGTAGGGTGTATTGTGGTGTGCAATGTGGCAGAGTGTTTTGTGTTGTGTGGCAGAGTGTGGTGTTTTGTGTTCTGTATTTTGTGGTGTTTGTTGTGTGATGCGTTATCTACTGTGCGTGGTGTGAGATGCGTTGTGTGTGCTGTGTGGTGTGTTGTTTGTTGAAGTGTATGGTCTTCTGTGGTGTGGTGTGGTGTGGTGTGGTGTGGTGGTGTGTTGTGTGTGGTATGGAGTGTGACATGTTGTGTATTCTGTGGTGTTGTGTGTTTTGTGTTATGTTACGTTGTATGATGTGTTCAGTAGAATATTCTCTGCTGTGTGTTCTGCGCTGTGAGGGCTGTGGTGTGTGGTATGGTGTGCTGTGTGTCTTGTGTAGTGTGGTGTATTATGCGGTGTTGTGTCATGTGCGATGTAGTGTGTGCTGTGGTATGACATGTGCTGTGTTGTGCTGTATGTGGTGTGTGCGATGATGTCTATTGTGTGAGGTGTGCTGTGGTGTGTTGGGTGGTGTGTTGGGATATGGGTTGTATGTCATGGGTTGTATTGTGTTGAAGGGTGTGTTGTGGTTTGCTGTGTGGTGCAGTGCTGTGTGTGTTGTGTGGTATGTGTTGTCTGCTGTGTGGTGCATGGTCTTCTGTGGTGTGCTGTTTATTGTGTGGTCTGGTGTGTGATGTTGTGTGCTGTGTGCTGTGGTGTGTTGTGTGTGGTGTGGAGCGTGATATGTTGTGCTTTGCATTGTGGTGTCTGTGTTGTGGTTTGTGTTGTCGTGTCTGTGTTATGGGGTTTGTGGTGGGGTGCCTTGTTTGGTGTGTTCTGTGATATGTGTTGTGGTGTGTAGTGTGCTATGTTGTGGTGTGTGGTCTAGTGTGTGAGGTGTGGTGGTGTTGTGTTGTTTGTGGGCTGTGGCGTGATGTGGTGTGGTGTGTTGACTGGTGCACTGTGTGGTGTGTTGTATGGTGTTGAGTGTTCTGTATTGTAGGAGAGGTGTGGTGTGTTCCGTGTTGTGTGCTGCAGTGTGTGTTGTGGTACGTGATATGTCTTGTGGTATGTACTGTCATGCGTGAGGTATGGTGGTGTTGTGTTGTGTGGTTTGTGGCGTGTTGTGTGTGGTATACTGCGTGGTGTTTTTTGTGTCATGTTTTCTCTTCTGTGGGGTGTGGCCTGTGGTGTGGTTTGATGTATTGGGCGTTCTGCTGTGCTTTGGTGTGTGATGGGGTGTGTGGTGTCTAGTTCATGGTGTAGTGTGTGCTGTGGTCTATTTAGTGTGTGGTGGTGTATGCATTGTGTGTGATTAATTGTGTGTAGTGTGGTAGGTGGTGTGTTGGCTGGTGTATTTGGTTCTGTGTTGTACGTCATGGGGTGTATTTTTCTCTAGGGTGTGTTGATGTTTCGGTGTGGTGTGTGGCGCAGAGTTGTCTGTTGTGTGTCGTCGTGTGGTGTGTGGTGTGGTGTGTGGTATATTGTGTGGTGAGTGTTGTGTGGTGTATTGTGTGATGCATGTTGTGTGGTTGGATGTGTTGTATGCTGTGGCGGTGTGTGTGGAGTGTGTTGTCTGTTGTGGTGTGTATGGTGTGATTTGTAGTCACGGGTCTTGAGTGGTGTGGTCACTTGTGTGTTGTGGTATGTTGTGTGGTGTGTGTTCAGGTGTGTTGTGTGGTGGTGTGCGTTTTGTGTTGTGCGTGCTGTGTGTCATGTGTGCTGTGGTGTGTAGTGTTCTGTGGTGTGTGTTCTGTGTATTGCGATGTGTTAGTGTGTATTGTGGTGTTCCGTTGCAGGCTGTGTTGTGCGCTGTGCTGTGCTGTGTGGTGTACAGTATATGGTGTTGTGTGTCAGCAGTTGTGTAAGGATCCTTCCCGTGCCTGACAGGACATCAGTGTGTGCTCCAAAGCACTGATCCTCCTTGCAACCACTCTACAACCCAGTTAAATCGTGTTGCTACAGAATCCCTGATCCATCCTACCAGGGCACTCCTGAGAAAGGAGACTTAGGGCAAAGCTTAGCATCATCCTAATCACTGCATGGGTTTGGAGATACGATTTTCTTCATGCTGTGTCACCATCATGTGAGATAGTTTCCCCTACAGCTCTGTGTGCTTCTCTTCCTGCAAGGTCCATATAACCTTGAGGCCATTTCCTCTCATCTTACCACTTGCTACTTGGGAGAAGAGACCAACTGCCTCCATGCTACAACCTCCTTTCAGGTAGTTGTAGAGAGCAATAAGTCTCCCCTCAGCCTCCTTTTTCTCCAGGCTAAACAGCCCCAGCTCCCTCAACTGCTCCTCATCAGACTTGAGCTCCAGACACCTCACCAGACTTGTTGACCTTCTCTGCACTCTCTTCAGCACCTCAATGTCTTTCCTGTAGTGAGGGGCCCAAAACTGAACACAGGATTCGAGGTGGGGCCTCATCAGTGCCTAGTACAGAGGAACAATCACTTCTCTAGGCCTGCTGGCCACACTCTTCCTCATACAAGCCAGGATGTTTTCGGCTATCTGGGCACCCTGCTGGCTCATGTTCAGCTGGCTGTCATTCGACAACCTCTGGTCCTTTTCTGCCAGACATCTTTCCAGCCACTCTTCCCTGAGCCTGTACCGCTGCCTGGGGTGGTTGTGACCCAAGTGTGGGACCCAGCACTTGTCCTCCTTTAATCTCAGGCAGTAGTAATCTGCAGCAAACCACCAGCTTTTTGGCCTTCTCCTGTGCTTTTCTCTACAGGAGTAACTTGAATAAGCACCTCAGCTTTCAGCTGGCAGCAGGCAGAGCAGCATACAAGGAATACGGACTGCAGAGCTCATCTTTGTGGCCAGATCCACCTTGCCTCATGGCCACCCTCCAGACGTGACTCCTCTGCAAGCGCATTGACTTAGCTCTCTACAGCTGGTTGGAGTCCCTGATACACTAAGGCACGGGGATAGCATGGGCTGTTCACAAGTGTTCTGGAGCTAGGCAGGACTGTGCTTAGAGCTGTTTTTTAGCAGAGCAGTCAAAATGACGGACAAAATGCGAGCTTCACCTACGACCAATGCACCGCTTGCTGGCTCTGCCCCTTCACCTCTGTGGTGACCCTGAGCAGTTTTGTCCCAGATTCCTACCTTCCTCTCCATGTCTTGTCAATGGTGCTGGAGTTGAAACAGTCTGGGGAAGCAGTGTGAAATGGATGTTATTAATCTCTGTGAAGGATGTGTTATGGGAGAGAGCGGATGAAGAACCTGTGTAAGGTCAAGGTTTTCCTAGCAGGTTTTCCTCTGCAGAGACCCTAAGTCCACTACCCAGAGGTTAATGAAAACGTGGGATTTTTTCCAGATTGCATCAAGATCTGGTTGGCAGCTGCTGCAAAACCACTCTACATGGAGGCGAGCCTGTCACCCACAGGTGAGCATGCCATCTCAGCTTGTGGCATGGTCCATCCTCAGAAAGCAGGTATCTTTGTGCTTTCCATTTTTGCATATGTGTCAGATTAACGGTGGATTTTTAGCATGTTCCCTCATCTGGACTTGTGCATTTCTGGTGAGTACAGTAGACCAAGCCAAACTAGCTCACACTGTACGGCAAAAAGTAAGTGTGAGGAGTGGTTTTGGAAAGTTGTCTCTGTTCAACTGGTTCTGCTGGGTTTCCGCTGGATGGCAAATCCCCACATTTCTCCAACTAGCCAGACTCACAGATCAAGCCCTCAGTCTGAAGCAGGACATGCTGCTGAGCTAAATGATTGCAAATCCTTTTCAGGTGAGCAATAACTGTTCATTTTCCTGGAGATTTTTGTTGTTGTTGTTGTTGTGCTCATTTCTAGAAATGCTTGAGCTCTTTCCCTTGGAAGACAGTGTACTTAAACAAAAGAGCCTGAGAACAAGCGTACTGATCAGAGACAAGGTCCATCTGGCCCAATACTCAGTCTCCAAAGTTGCCAACCATGCATGTGTACAGGAGAACACATGAGCAGTGCAATTCTTCTTCTGCCAGGGTCCTGGGGCTGCTCACAGGCCTCAGTGGGGACTCTCGCCCCCACCATCTCTGGCCAAGGGCCCAGGGCACGTGACTCAGCTCAGCCTGGGGCCTGCGATCCTGCCTGAGCCATGTTGTAGGTGTGTGTGCCTGTCTCTGCCCCATCTCCTGGATGGGCCTGGGCCCTGCCCTGCAGAGAGCGGCTCTCCTGGAGCGGTTCTCCTCAGAGCTCGGTCAGAGCTTGTCGTGCAGAACTTGTCACACAACAATGCTGTGCTGTAGTACGCTGTTCTATGCTGTACACTCAAGAGTCCAATAAAGATGTGACTATTTGACTGAAATGCCCAAGACAATTTAGATCCAAAACCTATTTCACGGACACATATCACAAATTAGACAAGTGCAAACAGGATTTTATTGAATTTTTATTTTATTTTTTTCAATTTTATTTTCATTTATTTTTTTTTTAATTTTGTTATCGTTGTGGCATGTGCTGTGTTCTATTGTCTGGTGTGTGGCATCTTGTGTGTTGTATTGAGTATCGTGTGGTGTGTGCTGCATGGTGCGTGTCTGTGGTGTGTGGAACTTTTTGTGTTTTGTTGTGTATGTTGTGGTGGGTGAGGTGTGGTGTGGTGTGTGTTGTGGTGTGTGTTGTGTGCTGTGGTGTTGATTTGTCTTGTGGTATCTTGTGTAGTGAGGTGTCTGGTGTATGTTGTGTGGCGTGTGTTGTGGTGTGTAATGCTGTCATGTGGTATATGGTGAGCCGTGTAGTGTGTTGTGAGGTGGTGTGAGGTTTGGTGTGTGGTCTATTTTTGTGTGCATTGTGTATTGTGGTGTGTGAGGTGTGCTGTGGGGTGTGATGTGTTCTCCTGCAGATAGAGTGGTATGCTGTGTGTTGTGTTGTATGTTGTGTTTTCTGTGTCTTGTGGTGTGTAGTGTGTGGCTTACTGTGTTGTGTGGTATGGTGTGTGTTGCAGTGTGTGATGTATGGTGTGGTGTGTGTGTTATATTATCTTGTGTGTTGTGTTGTGTATTGTGTGATGTTTGCTGCGTGGTGCGTGTCTGTGGTGTGTGGAACGTTTTGTGGTTTGTTGTGTATGTTGTGGTGGGTGAGGTGTGGTGTGTGGTGTGTTGTGTGTTGTGTGCTGTGGTGTTGATTTGTTCTGTGGTATCTTATGTAGCGTGGTGTACGATGTGTGGCTGGGTCTGGTGTGCGGTGTGTGGTGTGTTGTGGGGTATGAGGTGTGGCATGGGGTGTGATGTGTTCTATTGCGGATTGTGTGTTGTGTTTTCTGTGTCTTGTGGTGTGTAGTGTGTGGCTTACTGTGTTGTGTGGTATGGTGTGTGATGCAATGTGTGATGTGTGGTGTGGTGTGTGTTATATTACCTTGTGTGTTGTGTTGTGGTGTGGGTTTTTTGCGTGTGTTGAGTTGTGTGATGTGGCATGTGCTGTGGTTTCTCACATGGCGATATGTGTGTCATATTGAATGTTGTGGTGAGTGTTCTAGTGTGTGGTGTGGTGTGCTGTGTTGTATGGTGTGGAGTCGTGTGTTGTATGTTGTGTTATGTGATGTGTTATGTTTTAGTGTGTTGTGGGGTATGTTGTGCAGTGTGTTGTGTGGTGTATGGTGTGTTGTGGTATGTTGTGTTTTGTGTGTTGGGCTGTGTGGTGTCTTGCATGGTGTGATGGCTGGTGTGTTGTGTGGTGTATTGGGTTTTGTGCTGAATGTTGTGGGGTGTATTGTGTTGTAGGGTGTGTTGTGTTGTGCAATGTGGCAGAGTGTTTTGTGTTGTGTGGCGTAGTGTGGTATTTTGTGTTCTGTATTTTGTGGTGTTTGTCGTGTGCTATGTTATCTACTAAGCGTGGTGTGAGATGAGTGGTGTGTGCTGTGTGATGTGTTCTTTGTTGTGGTGGATGGCCTTCTGTGGTGTGTTGTTTATTGTGTGGTGTGATGTTGTGTTGTGTGTGGTGTGGAATGTGATGTGTTGTGTGTTCTGTGGTGTAGTGTGTTTTATGGTATGTTATGTTGTGTGGTGTGTTCAGTGGAGCGGTGTGTGATCTGTGCTGTGTGGTGTGTTGTGTGTGGTGTGCTGTGTGGTGTGTTTTGTGTGCTGTGTTGTGTGGTGTACGCTATGCTGTGTTGTGTGTTCTGTGTTGTGTGCTGTGCTGTGTTGTGTTATTGTGTGTTGCGTGTGTGTTGTATTGTGTGTTTGTGTTGTGTGGTGCGGTGTATGGTGCTTGGTATGTTGTGGTCTGTGCCTTGCGTACTGTGGTGTTATATGTGGTCTTGTGTGTCATGTGTGATATAGTGTGTGCTGTGGTGTATCATGTGCTGTGTTGTCTTGTACGTGGTGTGTGTGATGATGTCTATGGTGTGAGGTGTGCTGTGGTGTATTAGTATATGTGTTGTATGTCATGGATTGTATTGTGCTGAAGGTTGTGTTGTGGTTTGCTGTGCGGTGCAGTGCTGTGCGTTAGGTGGTCTGGTGTGTTATGTGTTTTGTCGTGCGTGTTGTGTGATATGTGTTGTCTGCTATGTGGCACATGGTCTCCTGTGCTGTGTTGTTTATTGTGTGGTACGGTGTGTGATGTTGTGTGCTGTGTGCTGTGGTGTGTTGTGTGTGATATGTTGTGGTTTGTGTTGTGGTGTCTGTGTTGCAGTTTGTGGTGAGGTGTCTTGTGTGGTGTGTTCTGTGGTATGTGTTGTGGTGTGTAGTGTGCCGTGTGCTATGCTGTGGTGTGTGGTCTGGTGTGTGAGGTGTGATGTTGTTTGTAGGGTGTGTGTGTTTTGTGGGGTGTGGTGTTCTGTAGTGTGGTGTAGTGTGGTGTGTGCTATATTGGCTGGTGCATTGTGTGGTGTGTGGTGTGGTGTTGAGTGTTCTGTGTTTTGTTGTGTAGTGTGTGGTGTGTAGAGTCATGGGTGAGGTGTGGTGTGTGGTATGTTTTGTGTTGTGTGCTGCACTGTGTGTTGTGGTACGTGATATGTCTTCTGGTGTGTGCTATCACGTGTGAGGTGTGGTGTTGTGTTGCGCAGTTTGTGGTATGTTCTGTGTGGTGTACTGCGTGGTGGTTTTTGTGTTGTGTGTTTTCTCTTGTGTGGTGCGTGGTGTGGTTTGGTATGTTGGGCATTGTGCTGTGTTTTGGTGTGTGATGGGGTGTGTTGTGCACTGTGTTGTGTGGTGCCTAGTTTGTGGTGTAGTGTGTGCTGTGGCGTGTTTGGTGTGTGGTGGTGTGTGCGTTGTGTGTAATTATGTCTATTGTGTATAGTGTGGTAGGTGGTGTGTTGGCTGGTGCATTTGGTTCTGTGTTGTATATTGTAGGGTGTAATCTTCTGCAGGGTGTGTTGATGTTTTGGTGTGGTGCAGAATTGTGTGGTGTGTGATATTTTGTGTTGTTGTATGTAATGTTTTTTGTGGTACGTGCTGTGTTTTTGTTGTGTGGTGCAGTGTGTTGCGTGGTACATGTTGTGTGATGGGGTGTGTTGTATGCTGTGGTGGTGTGTGTGGAGTGTGTTGTCTGTTGTGGTGTGTATGGTATGATTTGTAGTCACGGGTCTTGAGTGGTGTGGTCACTTGTGTGTTGTGGTATGTTGTGTGGTGTGTGTTCAGGTGTGTTGTGTGATGGTGTGTGTTTTGTGTTGTGCGTGCTGTGTGTCATGTGTGCTGTGGTATGTAGTGTTCTGTGGTGAATGTTCTGTGTATTGTGGTGTGTTGGTTGGTGTGTTGTGTGGTGTTCCGTGGTGTGTGTGCTGTGTTTGGTGGTGTGTTGAGTGGTGCGCTGGGTTTGTGTTGGATGTGGTGGGGTATGTTCTGTTGCAGGCTGTGTTGTGTGGTGTGTGATGTATGGTATGTGGTGTTGCGTGTCAACTGTTGTGTAGTGCAGTGTTCTGTGTTTTGTGGATTTCTGTGGTGTTGTGTGTTTGTGTTCAGTGTTGTGTGACACGTGTTGTCTGGTGTGAGCGCTGATGTCTGGTGTATGTTGTGTGATGTGTGCTGTGGTGTGTAATGCTGTCATGTGGTATATGTTGAGCCGTGTAGTGTGTTGTGGAGTGGTGTGAGGTTTGATGTGTTGTATATTTTTGTGTGTGTTGTGTCTTGTGGTGTGTGAGGTGTGGCGTGGGGTGTGATGTGTTCTTTTGCAGATAGAGTGGTGAGTTGTGCGTGGTGTTGTATGCTGTTTTCTGTGTCTTACGGTGTGTGGTTTACAGTGTTGTGTGGTATGGTGTATGATGCAGTATGTGATGTATGGTGTGGTGTGTGTGTTATATTATCTTGTGTGGTGTGTATCGTGTGGGTTTTTGGTGTGTGTTGAGTGGTGTGATGTGGCATGTGGTAGGATTTCTTGCGTGGTGATGTGTGTGCCATGTTGAATGTTGTGGTGAGTGTTCTGGTGTGTGGTGTAGTGTGTTGTGCTGTATGGTGTGGAGTCGTGTGTTGTATGTTGTGTTTTGTGTTGTGTTGTGTATGTTGTGTGTTGTGTGGAATATTTTCTGTGTTGTGCGGAATATTTTCTGTGTTGTGCTGTGTGGTGTCTTGGGTGGTGTGTTGGCTGGTGTGTTCTGTGGTGTATTGGGTTATGTGTTGGATGTCGTGCAGTGTGTCACAACGTTGTGTGGTGTGTAATGTAGTGTGGTGGTTTGTGTTTTGTGGTGTTTGTTTTGTGAGATGTTAACTACTATGCGTGATATGAGATGTGTGGTGTGTGGTGTATTGTTTGTTGAGGTATATGGCCTTCTGTGGTGTGTTGTTTGTTGTGTAGTGTGGTGTGGTGTGGTGTATGGTGTAGTGTGTTCTGTGTGGTGTGGAGTGTTACGTGTTGTGTGTTCTACCGTGTGGTGTGCTTTGTGGTGTATTATGTTGTGTGGTGTGTTCAGTGGAGTGGTGTGTGGTGTGCTCTGTGGTGTGTTTTGTGTTGTGTGTGTCATGTTGTGTGGTGTATGGCATGGTGTGTTGTGTGTTCTGTGCTGTGTGCTATGTTGTGTTATGGTATGTTGCATGTGTGTTGTATTGTGTGTGTGTGTTGTATGGTGCAGTGTATGGTGCTTGGTATGTCGTGGTGTGTGTCTTGTGCAGTGTGGTGTGTTAGGTGGTGTTGTGTGTTGTGTGTCATGTGTGATATAGTGTGTGCTGTGGTGTGAAATGTGCTGTATGTGGTGTGTGCGATGATGTCTATTGAGTGAGGTGTGCTGTGGTGTGTTGGGTGGTGTGTTGGGTTATGTGTTGTATGTCATGGGTTGTATTGTGTTGAAGGGTGTGTTGTGGCTCGCCATTTGGTGCAGTGCTGTGTGTTAGGTGGTCTGGTGTGTTATGTGTTTTGTCGTGTGTGTTGTGCAATATGTGTTTGCTGTGTTGTGCAATATGTGTTTGCTGTGTGGTGCATGGTCTTCTGTGGTGTGTTGTTTATTGTGTGGTACGGTGTGTGATGTCGTGTGCTATGTGTTGTGTGTGGTGTGATACGTTGTGGTTTTCATTGTTGTGTCTGTGTTGTGGTATATGTTGTGGTGTGTAGTGTGTCGTGTACTATGTTGTGGTGTGTGGTCTGGTGTGTGAGGTGTGGTGTTTTTTGCGGGGTGTGTGTGGTTTGTGGCGTGTGGTGTTCTGTAGTGTGGTGTGTGGTATGTTGGCTGGTACACTGTGTGGTTTGTTGTGTGGTGTTGAGTGTTCTCTGTTTTGTTGTGTAGTGTGCGGTATGGTGTGTGGTGTGTTCTGTATTGTGTTGTGTGCTGCACCGTGTGTTGTGGTACGCAATATGTCTTGTGGTGTGTATTGTCACGTGTGAGGTGTGGTGTTGTGTGGTTTGTAGTGTGTTGTGTGTGGTATACTGTGTAGTGGTTTTTGTGTTGTGTGTTTTCTCTCCTGTGGTGTGTGGTGTGGTTTGGTATATTGGGCATTGTGCTGTGTTTTGGTGTGTGATGGGGTGTGTTGTGCACTGTGTTGTGCAGTGTGTGGTGTCTAGTTTGTGGTGTAGTGTGTACTGTGGTGTGGTGTGTTGTATGTATTGTGTGTGATTATGTCTATTGCATGTAGTGTTGTCGGTGGTGTGTTGGCTGGTGTATTTGGTTCTGTGATGTATGTTGTTGGGTGTAATCTTCTGCAGGGAGTGTTGATGTTTTGGTGTGGTGTGTGGTGGAGAGTTGTGTAGTGTGTGGTATTTTGTGCGGTTGTATGTATTGCTTTTTGCGGTGTGTGTTGTGGTGGTGTTGTATGTGGTGCGGTGTATTGTGTGGTGCGTGTTGTGTGGTGGGGTGTGTTGTATGCTGTGGTGGTGTGTGTGGACTGTGGACTGTGTTGTCTGTTGTGGTGTGTATGGTGTGATTTGTAGTCATGGATCTTGAGTGGTGTGGTCACTTGTGTGTTGTGGTATGTTGTGTGGTGTGTGTGTGTTCGAGTGTGTTGTGTGGCGGTGTGTGTTTTGTGGTGTGCGTGTCATGTGTGTCATGGTGCTGTGGTGTATAGTGTTCTGTGGTGCATGTTCTGTGTATTGTGGTGTGTTAGTTGATGTGTTGGGTGGTGTGTTGGATGTGGTGGGTTTGTGTTGGATTTGGTGGGGTATTTTCTGCTGCAGGCTGTGCTGTGCTGTGTGGTGTGTGTTGTCTCATGTGCAGTTGTGTTTAGTGCTGTATTCAGTTTGTTGGGTTGTGTGTTGAATGGTGTGCTTCCTGGTGGTTTTGAGCCTGGTGTGGTGTGGTGTGTGGCATGCTGTGGTGCTTGGTGTTGTGCAGTCGTGTGCTGTGTTGTGTATTGTGTGGTGGTGTGTGGTGTATTGTATGTTTGCTATGGTGTGCTGTGTTGTGGTGTGTGAGGTGCTGTGTGCTGCGCTGTGTTGTGTACTGTGGTGTGTGCTGTGGCGTGTGGTGGGGTGTTTTGTGAAGTGCTTTATCTGGTGTTGTGTGGTGTTACGTGAATTGTGTTGTGTTCCTTTATGTGTTTTCTGTGGTGTGGTGTGTGGTGTTTTATGTGCTCTGGTGTATAGTGTGGTGTGTTGTGTGATGTATGTTCTGTGTTGTGTGGTGTGTTCTGTGATGTTCTATGCTGTGTGTAGTGTGTTTTCTGTGATGTATGTTCGGTGTTCTGTTGTGTGAGGAGAAGAAGAAGAAAGAGAAGGAGAAAAAGAAGAAGAAGAAGAAGAAGAAGAAGAGGAAGAAGAGGAAGAAGATAAAGAAGAGGAAGAAGAGGAAGAAGCAGCAGTACTATCCTGCCTGCCCAGTGCTTGTGTTGCATGCAGGGAGAGCAGACAAGTAGCAGCTGCTGATGGTGCAATGAGCCTGGATCCCTTCCAAGCATGAGTTGTTCTGTAGAAGCAAGAACTCCTGGGGAAATGGAGCTCAGGGAAGAGCAGAGCTGGCTCCTGCTGCAAACTTGTCCTGGGCAAGAGGGCCCGAGAGAGTCAGGGCACGAGTGGTGCCTTGGAGGGTAAAAGCAGTGGGCATGAATGGAGCCGAAGGGCCCAGAGGAGTTCTGACAAGAGGTCATGCTCAATGCTGAAGAGGAAGACAAAGAAAACCTAGGGACCAGGGCCAATCTCTCTCGAGGGAAAATTCCTTCCTGACCCCAACAGTGGCGATCGGCTGTTCCCTGAGCATGTGAGCAAGACCTGACTACTCAGCCCACTGGTTGGTCATGCCTCCAGGAGAATGATAGGATGATAGAATAGTTTGGGTTGAAAGGGACCATCTAGTCTAACCCCACTGCAATGAGCATGGACATCCTCAACTAGGTCAGCTCGCTCAGGGCCCTGTCCATCTTGGCCTTGAATGTTTCCAGTGCTGGGGCATCTGCCACCTCTCTGGGAAACCTGTTCAAGTCTTTCTCCACCCTCATTGTAAGAAATTTCTTCCTCATGTCTTGCCTGAACTCCTCTCCTCCTCTCCTCTCCTCTCCTCTCCTCTCCTCTCCTCTCCTCTCCTCTCCTCTCCTCTCCTCTCCTCTCCTCTCCTCTCCTCTCCTCTCCTCTCCTCTCCTCTCCTCTCCTCTCCTCTCCTCTCCTCTCCTCCTCTCCTCTCTTCCAACCTCCTCCATTCACTAGAATTACATGCTGAGGAAATCTCCAGTTAATACCCAGAACCCTGGTTCAGCCCAGGCATTTGCTCTCTCACCTTGTAGGAAGGAGGCATTTACCTTCTGACAGGTGGGAGAACACTGGGCACTCTTGAAACCACTCTGCATTCCACTTTTTACAGCTCCTGATCCTGGCTCCCCACTCTAGGAGGGTGGTGAGCTCTGCAGTGCTCCTCAAGAAGCCATTCCCCTGCTTTTGCTTCTGCTATCTAGCCGAAAAGGATGTTCGCCATCAAAGAGCTTGGAAGGTGGCCCTGCTGAGAGCTGGCCTTGCAGCGGACAAACTCCAGCTGCCTTATCCACATCTTCCTTTTTCCGCCCCAGACAAGGGATTCGACTGCACTCTCAAGGACTTCTTCTCGGATGTCTTCAGGCTGCTTCCAGGATAGCTCTGGCAGCAGACACGGGAGGCTGCTCCCTTTTATACTGTCCCGGGGCATTGTGACCTCAGCATTGCTCGGTGGTCAGATTGTGACATGGAGGTGACATGGGCCCCCAGTGTCCCACCCCACCCACTGCCACTCTACCCAGCACTCTTTGCAAGAAGCCTTTGGCGTGCTGCTGGCCCCGAGGCTGTCCCCATGCCGAGGAGGCCGGGGGGCTGTCCCTGCCCTTGGTGGCCATGCCCTGGGCATGGCTGAAACCGCCTGGGAATGGTGGTGGCATTAAATTATGGAGGAGGATGTTCAGCTACAAAGGAACTTCTTTTCTTTTCCTTTTAAATTACTAAAAGAAACGGTGAAAACCAATCCTCTAGCACATGCTCGTCATGAATCCGTCTGCAAAGCTGCAACGGGTGGAGAAAGCTGCCAGCCTACGTCTATTCCATTAAAGAATCTCAACGTTCTGGTACCAGCTCCATGGGAAGCTACAGGCCCTCTCACATCTCCAGCCATGATTCTGATGGATCATCATGCAGAGTGAGGCTAGAGACCAGTTCCCTTGCCTGGGCTGGTCCTGTCCAGAGGGCTGCTAGGAGAAAGTCAGCCTTGTGTGCTTCACAAGTAGAACCTTTGTCTTCAGACAACATAGGCCTGTGAAACTCTTAAAAGCACCCTTGAAATTCTTGTTCTGCTGCAGGCAAAGATCAAACCAGTGTGTTATACTGTGTCTGCATGAATCTCTGATACACAAGCAAAACCACCAGGCTCGTAGATCTTCCCGGAAGGACTGAGCTCTTCAGTGATGGTGTTCTCACTTGTGTGCCTCAGCTCTTGAGTTCCTCAACATTCTACTTCTCTGTTATTACCAGTTTACCAGTCTTCCTCATCAGATCCTGAATATGTATTCCCCATTCACTTGGAGCCATCTCAGGGCCTTATGAGAGTGCCCAAATGGCCCTGGCATGATTGACCTTGGGGGCAAGGATCCTTCCCATGCCTGACAGGACACCAGTGTGTGCTTCAAAGCACTGGGCCTCCTCGCAACCACTCTGCAACCCGGTTCTTCCAGTTGCTGCTCCTTGATCCGCAGGGGATGAGAATGGTGAGCTCAGTAGTGCTCCTCAAGGAGTCATTCCATTGGTCTTGCTATTGCTATCCAGCAGGAAACAATTTCTGTCCACCAAATGAGCTTGGAAGGTGGCCCTGCTGGGAGCTGGCCTTGCAGCAGAGAACCTCCAGCAGCCTCATCCAGTTCTTCCTCCTTCAGCCCCTACCAAGTGCTTCCAGTGACTCCTCAAGTACTTCCTCTCAGATGTCCTCGGGCTGCCCCCAGGCCGGCTCTAGAAGTGGACATGGGAGGCTGCTCCTGTTTATCCTGCCCTAGGGCACTGTCACCTCCGCTTTGCCAGGTGATGGTCCTGTGACATGGGAGTGACAGAGCCCCTCATGTGCAGCCTTGCCCACCACAGCAACACCTGCTGCCCCTTTGCCCAGCATCCTTCATAGAATCTTAGAACGCACTAGGTTGCAAATGACCTTTAAAGTCATTGAGTCCAACTGTTGACCTAAAACTGCCAAGTCCACTGCTAAACCATGTCCCTAGGAACTTCATCTAAATGCCTTTTAAACACCTTCAGGGATGGTGACTCCACCACTTCCATGGGCAGCCTGTTCCAGTGCCTGACAACGCTTTCCATGAAAAATATTTTGCTAATATCCAATCTAAACCTCCTCTGGCGCAAACCTTAGGTCATTTCCTCTTGTCCTATCACTTGTTACTTGGGAGAAGAGACCAACTGCCTCCATGCTACAACCTCCTTTCAGGTAGTTGTAGAGAGCAATAATGTCTCCCCTCAGGCTCTTCTCCAGGCTAAACAGCCCCAGCTCCCTCAACTGCTCCTCATCAGACTTGAGCTCCAGACACCTCACCAGACTTGTTGACCTTCTCTGCACTCTCTTCAGCACCTCGATGTCTTTCCTGTAGTGAGGGGCCCAAAACTGAACACAGGATTCGAGGTGGGGCCTCATCAGAGCCTAGTACAGGGGAACAATCACTTCTCTAGGCCTGCTGGCCACACTCTTCCTCATACAAGCCAGGATGTTTTCGGCTATCTGGGCACCCTGCTGGCTCATGTTCAGCTGGCTGTCATTCGACAACCCCTGGTCCTTTTCTGCCAGACATCTTTCCAGCCACTCTTCCCTGAGCCTGTACCGCTGCCTGGGGTGGTTGTGACCCAAGTGTGGGACCCAGCACTTGTCCTCCTTTAATCTCAGGTAGTAGTAATCTGCAGCAAACCACCAGCTTTTGGCCTTTTCCTGTGCTTTTCTCTACAGGAGTAACTTGAATAAGCACCTCAGCTTTCAGCTGGCAGCAGGCAGAGTAGCATACAAGGAATATGGACTGCAGAGCTCATCTTTGTGGCCAGATCCACCTTGCCTCATGGCCACCCTCCAGACGTGACTCCTCTGCAAGCGCATTGACTTAGCTCTCTACAGCTGTTTGGAGTCCCTGATATGCTAAGGCACGGGGATAGCATGGGCTGTTCACAAGTGTTCTGGAGCTAGGCAGGACTGTGCTTAGAGCTGTTTTTTAGCAGAGCAGTCAAAATGACGGACAAAATGCGAGCTTCACCTACGACCAATGCACCGCTTGCTGGCTCTGCCCCTTCACCTCTGTGGTGACCCTGAGCAGTTTTGTCCCAGATTCCTACCTTCCTCTCCATGTCTTGTCAATGGTGCTGGAGTTGAAACAGTCTGGGGAAGCAGTGTGAAATGGGTGTTATTAGTCTCTGTGAAGGATGTGTTATGGGAGAGAGCGGATGAAGAACCTGTGTAAGGTCAAGGTTTTCCTAGCAGGTTTTCCTCTGCGGAGACCCCAAGTCCAGTACCCAGAGGTTAATGAAAACGTGGGATTTTTTTCAGATTGCATCAAGATCTGGTTGGCAGCTGCTGCAAAACCACTCTACATGGAGGCGAGCCTGTCACCCACAGGTGAGCATGCCATCTCAGCTTGTGGCATGGTCCATCCTCAGAAAGCAGGTATCTTTGTGTTTTCCTTTTTTGCATAGGTGTCAGGTTAGTGGTGGATTTTTCATATGTTCCCTCATCTGGACCTGTGCATTTCTGCTGAGTACAGTAGGCCAAGACAAACTAGCTCACAACGTACTGGAAAGTAACTGGAAATCCCCAGAGCAGAATGTCCCTGGTGCTTGTTCCAACCTGTGCTGGGGCTTCCCAGCCCCTCTAACTTGACATCTTACAGGCTCTAGTGAGCGCTCTCAACCCTAGCCAAGTCCAGTCAAGGCTGTTCATTGTCATAAATCACAGATCTTTGCTGATTTAAGGAGGTCATGGGGACAGAGGTTTCATAAATGTGTGAGCCAGAGATTTTATGTTCTCCATGTTCTGAAGCTGGCTGGCAAGTAACCTGGTCAATATGGTGCTCTTAAAAATGTGCATACAGCTTTCATACAGGTGATTTGCTTGGGACATTGCTAGAAGACTGAAAGAGACTTTTCCCTTTGTAGACAGACCATGGTTAAGAGCATGCCAAAAATGCAAGGTGTCGTAGGTATTAAAAACAAATACCTAGTTCCTATGAACTGTTTAGATCATTAGCACATCTAAACGCATCTCAGGAAACAGGACTGCCTCGGGCCTTTAATTACCATCTAGTCAATCCTTCTGCTCTAAGACAGAAACAATTAGATTTAAACAATTTTTGACAGGTATTTTCCTAGTTTACTCTTAGAAACCTTCAGTGACAGGGATTCAGTAAGCGCCCCAGGCAAGCTCCTCCAGTGTCACACAATGTTAGGGAACTTAACTTTCTGGTCTAAGTCTCCCTTGCTGCATTTTAAGTTCACTTCTCCTTGTCCTGCCTGTGGTGGAAACATTATTCCCTGCACATCACCAGCAGCATGTCTGAGCACTGCAGTCCTTGTTCTTGTCAATCTTCTGCTTTCCTTTCTTGCCTCACTGAGCATCGTCCATATGTACAGTCTTTTCTCACCAGAGGTGTTATCTTGACACCCCTCTCCTCCTGGATCATTGCTTTCCCCTGAAATATATCTACTGTTTTGTTTTGTTTTGTTTTTTTCCATCATGTGTTGTTAGATACCAAATACAGGACTCCAGAAGCTCTGTGGTGCTCACAGTGTTTAATGTATGACACTCACCTATGTGAATGAAGTGTCTCCCTTTTTTCACCACTGCATGGTATTGTCCATGCAGGTTAAATCAGGAACCATCACCCTTAGGTCCTTCAGCAGAGCATCTGCTGGGTTGGAAGACCAAAAGCCACAGAAGTCAAATGGCTTGTGCAGTCCCCATCTGGATCACAGGCAGGGGTGGGAACAGGCAAGAGGAGGCTGCTTTTGGAGAACTGTGTGAAAAGCAGGGAAAGGACATGGGAATGCAAGTGGCAGGGGTTCAGAGGAAAGCTCGCAGGCAGCCTGTAGGAGTTCTTGTTGTTGGAGTTGCATCCAGTTTCCACACCACCCTCCTGCATCCCAGCCCAACCTGGAGTTTTCACTGTTTGCTCCAGACAAAACCAAAGCAGCTATTGCAGCATTTGCAGCCTTAAGAAGTCTGCGAGGTGATGAAGGCTTTACAGTATTGCATTAAATTGGGACTTGCTTCACTCAGGTAAACACAGTCCTCCATGGGTGTTTTTCTGCCATGCTGGAGTGGAGTACAGAAGTGAAACCTGCTGGCAAAGCAAACCCTGCCGTGCCACAGGGGCATGTCAGCCCTGACTCACACATCTCTGCTGTGCTGTCACATGATTCACAGCTACACGCAGCCCCTCCATCTCTCACTGACACTGTGCTAGGTTGGGAGGTGCAGTGCTGGACTTGAAGAGGTCACAGCAGCGTGATGACAGCGCCAGCACAGGGTCAGTGTGCAGGAAAGGTATTGATGTGTAGAATGGGTAATAGGACAGGGATAAGAAAGCAGAACCCAGAAGTCTCTGAGCTTATTGCTCTCTCGTTAGCAATTTCCGTTTGCGTTGAGAAGGCAGGGGTTTTATTCCAATCCTTGCCAACACAGGGCATATTTTCTATTTCCTTCTCCTTTCATGCAGTAGGGAGTGGTTCAGTCAGGGAAGATGCTCTCATTAAAAACCAGATCACTTGGAAATGAGAAAGCCTGGGTTTGGAGAAAGTCTGGGTTTGAAGAAAGCCATACTTTATTTTCCCGTAATGCCCTATTGTTTGGCAGGCTCTGACAATGCTCGCTGCCATGTGCCCAGCATCCACGGCTGGAAGGAGGGCGTACCCTGGTGAAAAGATGTACAAGGCTGTCATCTTGCCTGCAGAGAAACAAAAGCTCCAGGAGGCACTGCTGTCAGCAGCAGAAGGGATGTGGAGCCTTGCAGCTGTCACACTCCGAGTGAAGTTCCCTATTCACTTGCCTCCTGCCATCCGTGCTCATCAGGGCTCCAGATATTTCCCCCTCCCTCTCCTTGTCATTGCTGAACCCCAGCGGATGCTAATGCCATACTCACTCCTCTGAAACATGAACAAGAAGCTCTGTTCTGAGTTCTGTTTAGGAGAAAGCTTTACACCACTAATTAGAAAAAAAATTGGGTTTGCTTGGGGTTTTTTTGCCTGGTTTGTTGCAGGTCTGCAGTGACGAGCCAGCTCCCACCCCCCCAGCAGGCTTAATTATTTATGAATGTTCCACAGAGACCAGACGTGTCAAAAAATGATTAAGCCAAATGCTCGCCGGCTGCACTTCTTGGCTGTTGTGGCAGTCGTTCTCGCTGATCGCTGGGAGAGCAGGATATAACCCTTATTAAAATAGGTAGACCACGTAATTGCTTCCTCTGGGAAAAAAAAAAGGCCCTTTCAAAATCCTCATCTCTTTGAAAAATAGCAGACCCAAAATAACTCTGCATAACTCTATAAAAATGCATAGAAAGATATTTACATGACTGTAATTAATGCATATGCAGTAGCATGTGCACACAGGCATTAGAGAAAGGTGATTAAAGTATCTCAATTATCTTCTGCACAGTGCAAGACAGTGCACAGGCTGGTGAGATGGTGGTTGGTGGATCTCCCCAGGCAACACAGAGAAGACAACTCAGTACAGATAAACAAGGTGACAAAGCCAGGTAGCTCGTCCCCTTGGACACGGGCCCCTGATGGATAGTCCCTGCCTTGCTGCCCTCTTCACTACACCACAATGTCACAGATCTTCTCCAAGTCTGTTGTCCTATGGGTCAGCACCTTCAGGCAGGGACAGAAGAGAAGCTGATCATCCTGTACTCGCAATATTTTGCAGTATTTGCAAGATTTTGTGCTATTTGCACTCTATAAAAGTAGGAGCCCAGTTTGCCATGTGTCTTGGAGCGCTGTTATCAGTACTTTGTCCACCGGTCTGTATTTCTGGGGAGGGCTGAGACTGGTGAGTGGTGTGTCCAACTCAAACCTTTATCTCCTATCGAATAATCCTATATCCTAGACATCTGATGTGGTGCAATCTATGCCCTGCTAAAGACATGGGACAGGGTGAGGATGAATGAGGAGGGGACACAGGCTCAGTAACTTTCTTCTATCATGCAGTAAGTGCTGAAAATAGAGTCTTTGATACATGATGGAGATAAACGTTG
Source organism: Patagioenas fasciata (assembly GCF_037038585.1). Classification (NCBI taxonomy): domain Eukaryota; kingdom Metazoa; phylum Chordata; class Aves; order Columbiformes; family Columbidae; genus Patagioenas; species Patagioenas fasciata. The sequence goes on along the minus strand of NC_092521.1, from coordinate 124,303,461 downwards.
TGACTCCATCACTGTTTTGTTTTACAAACAGCAAATTTTGCTTCCCTGGACTATGGGTCTCTCCACTTTCAGGACCTGATGCAGCTCCTGTTCTGACAGCTGCATCCAGCTTCTCCTCTGCCACTAAAAAGAGAATGAACCAAAAAAAGAATGAGGTGATGCTACAACCATTTCCGGTCCTCCCATAAATCTGTTATTCTATGAATTTGCCAAGCTGAGCTAAACTTTGGGCACCCATGTCCTCCTGTGTTAAGCAATGTATTCCACCACTTGAGTACATTTTGCATGAAGAAACATCTATCACTTATTTGAACCTGCCTCCTACTGGTTTTGTTTAATCACCCTTGCGTTCTGTATTGAAGGAGAAAGTTAAAACATTTTTCCCATTCTCCACTTTCACATCACTCACAACTTTACAGACCTCTAGTATCCCACTATGTGCTTTCTCTTTCACAGGAAAAAGAGTCCCAGAAACATTTATCAATGTTTTGTTTTATTGCCCGTTACCCTTGCAACTATTTGCATTTGGTTTTCATTTTAGTACACATCTTAACTTGAACTTTCAGAGCCAAAAATCAGTATACCTTGAAGCCCTAACTCATGTAAACCACAAGCAAGAGTCCTTCTGCTGTTTTGGAAAACTGCTTCAAAGAAACCACCCTTGAATCTGATTTACAGTGACCCCAAGGAGAGCTAAATTTATAACTCTCCTGAGCAGAAATACCTAAAGATTTCAGAACCAGCTAGCCCCAGTCCACTGCTTGAGGAGCCTCACACCTTAAAACCAAGAGGACCCACTCCTAGTAGACGTTGCCTTTGAGAGATGTGCAGGGCATTTTTTTCACATAACTGGATGCATGTTCTGCTCTGCTCTAGTACGGAGATAGAGCTACATGAGGCATGCAGGGTCTTGTCATCCTCCAGTTTCCAGAGGAAAGAGGCTGCTTTCTGCACTGCCGCCAGTCCGTGGTATTTAAAAGTTTTAAAACACTGATAACAAAGGGCAGATGCCCGTGGTTTAGGTACAAAATAAAATTTGTTTTGACCTGGAATACAGTTCCTTTGTTCCTAGGTTTACAGCATCATGTGCCATGACAGCAAAAGGAAGATGCATTTGTGAAAGCCTGTAAATAAAACATTTACCAAAAAAAAAAAAAAAAGGCCAGCTACACTTAAGCGAGGTTTTGCTTCTCTCTGTTATAGACATATCCCTTATGTGCCCAAAAGATGGGTGAGGTGAACGAGGTAAATGCTGAGCTATGAATTCCTGAGCCACCCAGCCTGTTACTAATTACCATGATTAAATATTGACACAGTGATTGCACACAGGGCTCCCAGGCAGACATCAGTACCCCTCTGTGCCAGCAGCAGAAAAATCCAGACAAAGAAACAGTTCCCTGAGCACTTACATTGCAAGACACCAATCCATCCTACAATTAATGTCCCTCAGAGACTGCCAGCATGTGTGAGGGCTTGCACAGCTCTAGCAAGGGGCTGGTGGATGTCAGGAGGTTCCTGATGGTTTCTGATGGCCTGAGGTTTCTGAGGTCAAGGGAGGTGATTCTGCCCCTCTGGTGAGACCCCACCTGGAGTCCTGCATCCAGCTCTGGAGCCCTCAGTGCAGGAAAGACATGGACCTGTTGGAGAGGAGCCAGAGGAGGCCACAAAAACGATCAGAGGGCTGGAACAGCTCTGCTGTGAGGACAGGCTGAGAGAGTTGGGGTTGCTCAGCTTGGAGAAGAGAAGGCTCCAGGGAGACCTTATTGCAGCCTTTCAGTACTTAAAAGGGGCCTGTAAGAAAGGTGAGGACAGGCCGCCTCCAAAATGTGCATGTCATCCAGGTGCTAATGTCTGCTAATGCTGCTGCTGTGCACACAGGGGCTGCCTGTTGCACACACTTTTTAAAATCTGTTTTGGCAGTGCAGTGGTATATACAGTGTAAATATTGAAAACCAGCAACTGCTATACATCTACTGAAGAGCTGAATGTGTGACAGAGAAGGCAGCAGTTCAAATGATAGTCCCAAGCCATGTTGCTGTTGGGTCCTCAGTGACTCTTTTGCCAAGTTCCTGCTTTCTGTAGCTGTATTTCATCTATTAAAATGCATAACAAAGAACTTCTACCCTCATTTGTGCAAATTTGTAGCCAGAACTTTCATTATTGAGAGAATAGTGTGGGCTTAAGTACAACCGATCTGAATTTTCTGATGAGAGGCACACAGATTTTACTCTCTTCTTTAGAATAGCTAAATACTTTGGGTAACTTACACCTCTACACATCAAGTAGCTATCATCCACCTGCATTTTACCACCCATCTTTCAAATCACCTTGCACTCCCATTTTTCAGCAGAGAAACTCTGAATGCTTAAGTTCAGCCTGCGAAAGCTGTTCATGGGTTGGCACAGGGTGTGAGCTGAGACAAATGTTGTCACAGGCTATCTGTCACTTCAGAAGTCGTCAGTCCAACAAATCCAGAAGCTGGTGTTACATTAAGGCATCTATGGTATGTCTGCTCCTATAAATACATCACTTACAGTGGAGACCTCTATGAGTTGTCAAGGGGCAGGTTTATATTTATGGCACCCATTGAATAAAAAGGGAAAATTAATTTCCTGTTTTGAAATGAGTTTCAATTTTATCAACAGGAAAACTACATCATGAAGCTGACTATCTGCCTGCAATATAACGTACACGGCTTTCCTATTTAGCCATTAGGCAGATTATTCTCTGCTGGATGGATGTGTCATTCCTGTTAATGCTAATGATAGTCCCACATATGCTGTGACAGAATAAATGCTAAATTACGTGAACCATTTATTCCCTAAAGGGAAATGCAACTCCTTCAAGCAGTGTAAGAATCTGCCAGCAAAGTGATGGGAGCCCAAGAAGAGTGGGGCGAGCTTCTAGTGAGGCTGGGATGTAGGGATGTTGCTTTGCCAGCAAACTGGAGATTTTCCCATCCATGCTGTCCCCTTGTGCTGTTTTCTCCTGCTCCCCGAGTTGAAGCAATTGTAAATGAGCTGCTAGAATGAGAGGTTTCAAACAGCCCTTCAGAAGAAACCAGAAACCTGCTTGCTTACCCATGTTGATTTTTAACCCAGCTCATTTCACAGTGCAGTTCTGCAGACAGCTATACCAGCAGCACTGAGAGCAGCGAACTGTGGCTGGAGGCCAGGAATGAGCCATTAGAGCAGGGCTGGGGAAAAACTTCATACGCTGGCATGGGACGGAGCAGGAGAGCTAGAGGACGTGGAGCCCTGGCGGGGTGCCTGCCTTGGTACATGGCGCATGGCTGTGCCACCTCCGCATGGTGACACCAGCTCACAGAGCTGCGGGTGAGCTCTGCCTCCGCAGCAGCTTGCCCAGCTGCCGACTCCAACAGGGTTTGGTCAGCACGTGGTTTCTCACCCAGCCCTTTGCCCAGGCTCTGAGGCAAGCTGCCCAGTCCTCCTGGAGCAGAACCAAGTCATTCAAGGGGCGTCCCTGTTGTCTGGCCTCTGAGGTACCTTTGGCAGTCATGTACACATGCCAGGGCAGCACGACAGGGGACTCCGTGACTCAGCAGATCTTGAAGGCAGAAGGAAAAGGCTTCATCAGAACATCTTTAAGAGTTCTCTACGCAGCCATAAAGCAGTTGGTTAGATGGACAAAAAGAGCAGGGGCTGGAGGAAAATCAGCTCTCAGGTTCACTGATAAAGCTGAAGAGGAAACTGGGTTTTTGCTCTTTTATGAGGTTCTTGGTAACCGCTGAGCTATGTCAGTAAAATCAGCTTTGATCACATCTTTTCACACAGATTTCATATCTGAGCAAGTTTATCAGTAAACAAACCCAGTGGTGCTACTGAATGCCCTGAGTGCCCACTTGCCAGGGGGTCAGAGTCACTGCAGCGGAACTGAGCTTGTCCTGCCCAGCATATTCCCAGGGGATGCAAACCCAGTGGGTGACCCCCACAACAGCCTCCCTGCAGACCTGGGATACTTCCACTCCCTGCACTTTGCCACCAAGCTTGTGTTTCTTTACTTTAAGAAATAAAGAAGATACTTGCATTTCTGAGGTAATCCCCATGGAGTGAATGCAATAATATGTCATGTGGTGTTAAAGGAATGCAAGCAGTCGTGGGTTAGGAGGGAAATTGAACCAGGCTTTAGCTGCTTCCACATAGAACCAGACAATGGATCATGTTGTTTCCTCCCCACATAGGGTGTTCTTCCATGGATGAGTCAGGCCTAACTCACATGGAGTCTTTCATACGGTACCAATAGGATATGAAAGATAAAATACCCAGCAGGGTCCACATTGCGTATCTGGTAGGTCAAACTCTGCAAGCCCTGTTTGGTTTCTCCTGCGTCTCAGGGACTGAAGGGGACTTTGCAAAGTCCTCATGTGTTGCTGTGGTCAAAACATCTCCATGCACAGCATTGCTGCTCACTGTTTGCAGACAGTAGCATCTGACAATGTGTTTGACCTGCTCTTCTGGCTGGCTATGGCTTGGAGAGCCACATGCCGGCTCTGTCAGCCTGTTGTCTACAGCTTGCTGTAGATGCAGCTGAGAGAGGGGAAGAGTACAGAGGACCTTTCAAACAAGACTTCATGGAAAAATATCCACCTGAGCTAGGAGGGGCTGTACTGGTCCTCGGGGAGGCTCTGAACTCTGACCAGTTCTTGAGGTGGACAGCGGAGGTGACAGTAGAGCACATAACTTGTGAGAACTCAAAAATCCAGTTGTCCATTCAGAAGAATGTGGCCACCACTGCCATGGAACCCACAGGTCCAGCTGCAAATGGCCAATGCTGGCCAACTTCACCTGTGCAGGCTGGCTGCTGGACAGGTGAGTAATGGTTGTATACTCTGCTGCTACCACATGTTGTAAGACTCACTGGTCATCAGCAGTAGTGGCTACTGATGGTTAGGACTGCATGGGAGCACCATGGGGCATCCCCATTCCTCTGAGCTGCACTCCATGCTGTCCCTTTGTGGTCACCTATAGAAACAGAATTTTTTTTTACTGTGCTTAGCCTAAGTTTAACAAGGCAAAATAAGCTGGATCTGGAGACACTGAAGCTGCTTGAAAGTTTTCAGGAATTCTCATCTGTTTTCTTCAATGTAAAAAGTTCATTTGCCAGCATAGCTAATAAGGACATTGGTGATATCAGCAGTCTTTCCCTTCTCCTTGGAAGCTCCTCTGTTATCATGGCTAACGAATCATTTAATGGGATATCAGGATTGCAGATTTACACTATTTAAGTATCACTGCTGGCTAAGTGTGGCACATGCATTTTAAGACATGAAGGGTAGGTGATGGGCACTGACTGGAAGCTTTACTCTGCTGAGCAGCAGCTGCAAAGGCAAAGGAGAGCAGAGGTTCAGGGAGTTGCAAGACCACACAAGCTGCCCATCGGACATGCTGGCTTCAGTGGTAGTAGACAGAAACACGTTATTCGTCTCCTCTGTGTAATTTGCGTGCATGTCTAAATGTCCGATACAACAGCACTCGCCAGGCCACTGCAGGTGGCTGAATGGCAGCATTTGGTGACTTCACTTTGGTTGTATTAACTCTCAGCATTGTCGCCTCATTAGTTCCCAGGCCTGAGCCTGGGTGAGCACAGGGTCGTGCAGGCCTGGGCAGGTCCCTCACCTATGGGCAAGGCTCACCATACATTGTACAAACAACCCTGCTGCGGGGCGAGTGGGAGGAAAGAAACTTTATTAGGAAGGAAAACACAATTTTTATTGTTCTGAAAGAACAGTTGGTGGTGAAAGCGCCCAAGGTGTGATAACACGTACAAGTTCATGAACTGTGCAAAGGGACATGGTGACAAGCTGTGCCAAGGGGAGGGGGGATGTCAGCCACAGACCTGCAGAAGTGCCTCACGCAGCAGCAAAGAGCCCTTGCTGTTTGCTGTGCTGGCCAGCTGGGTGTGGGACACTGTGGCAGCAAGCCGATGCTTAGTCACAAGGATTTTGGGTCCTGCCAATGCTCTTTTTGCCAAGGCAGAAGCAGCTGAGTGACAGAGAAGGGTGTCAGGGGTGGGCTGCAGCTCCCAGAGCCCATAATAGCTGGTGCAGGACCGGGTGCACATCACTTCGCTGGGGAAGGGTGAGGAGGAAGAAGAGGTGCAGTGGTTGTCACTCAGAGGCACTTACTACAGTCACGTTTGCCTGTATGTTTTTCCACCAGATGCTGCTACGTCTCCACGTCCATTTCTGTTGCCTGATCTGGCTGAGCCAGGCTGCACTCAGCTGCCACAAGGCCTTCTCCAGTCCCATTGCAGATCAAACCCATCCCCTTTTCTGCCAGTCCCTTGCTATGATTCCCTCTTCCTGGTCTTGGTCCTCTTGTATCTCCTCTTTACCGTTCCCTTTCCTTGTCTCACATACGCCACCAGCTCCTGAACTGCAGTCCACTTTCAGGTGGAGTCTGTGACCTCTCAGGTGCCTCGTCCTTCTCTCTTTCCCTTTGACTCAAGCTACAGCCTGCTGTCCCAGCTCACTGCTGGTGTTCCTCTGGGGCTGACTGTGCCAGCATCGCCCCTGTGAAGCAAGAGAAGTAAGAAGCTGCTTTCATTGCTTTGTTTCCACAGTAACAAAAACCGCTTTTTTTTTCCCCCTCCAAAAAACACCCCCCATCCCAGTTTTGAGACACTATCTCCAGCACTTCTTGCACATTTCTGAAGACCCTAGGGATGGTAAGTCTATCCCTAGTTTCCCTCAAGCTCTTTTGTGTGCTGATGCATGACAGCAGGTTCTTGCAGCCGGTAGTATGCACCTTTGCTGATCTGCTGCTGTGCTGCAATGTATCTTTTACAAGGGATGCTGCATGGGGCCAGTTATCTCATTAAGTGCTCATGTGTGCGTAGGAGGGTTCAGGGAGCGCTGATGAAGCCCCATTAGCAATCACATTGCTGGTTCTGCAGGTAGTCCCCTCCCTCCCTTTTTTGGATGACATGACAAAGAAACTGCACATTGACAAAGCCAAAAGGAATTCAGCAAGAGCCTTGCTGTGGTGGTTCCCAGAAAGGTGCCTCCTGCTATCCCACAGAGCTGGAAAAAAATGCACCCATGTGCTGGGACTTCGGGAAAGTCCTGCCATACAGTTTGAGAGGCCTCAGAACGCATTTCATTATCCCTCTTTATATCTTCAGCTCATGGCTTGTTGCATCCATCAGGCTTAAGGACTCATCAGGCTTAAAGCATACACTTTCTACAGCCAGCAGCACATGGGGGAGAGATGTGGTTGGTATGGTGTTGACCACTGCAGCCTGAAGGTCACTGACAGCTGGGTGACCCACCAGCAGCCTTTGTCATGAGACATAACGGGGCAAAAACTCTCGTTTTTGGCTCCCATAGCTGTGTGCTGCCACTCCCCATTGCTGCTACATGACTCACAGGCAGCTGAAAACCTTTCCTGATAAAGGTTTTGCAGAAATAAAAAAAAGAAATACAGCAAGCAAGAAGTAACATAATAATAACAATTATAATAATAACAACAATATCTTCAAGAAAAAGCCAATATAAAAACTTCCTACTTTTCATGAAATAAAAGAGATAGCACAAAGAGATACAAACTGGCACGGATCTTCTGTGTGAATTGCTGCGTTTCCAGTACGATGTGTCCTCCTGAATGAAGCCTCCAAGTCTCACTTCTCATTAAATGCCTTTGCTGGAGCTGAGCGTGTGGTCCTTAGAGATGCAGAGCAAAATGGAGAGCTGTGCTTGGGGCGGGGGGAGCAGCTAAACAGTGCAGGAAATAGGGGAAAGGGCAGCCACAGTCCTGGGCACACTGACCAGAAGAAAAACTGGGGAGAAAGAGGCATATTTTGCCAACTGCACTCCCAGTTATTTAGCCTGCACCTGCAGCTGGGGAGGGAGAGAGCAGCATGTAGGGTGAATGTAAGCTCACATCCACACAAGATAACTCATTTTCTCATTAGTGAGAAATGTAATGCACGCACTGAGAGTGACCCATAGCCAAATGCACCGCTAGTTTCAGGTCTCCCCACTGGGGCTGAGCATTTCCAGAAGCTGGCAGCAGGAATTAGGGTCTTGGTTTGGGCTTGATTGCTGGCACGTGCTGGGTAGAACTCACCATTTGTCATCTCCTCAGCACCCTTTAGCCTACATCTGTGCTGATGCCTTGGGCCAAAACTCTCGTCCCTTTCCTGGTCCTGTGGAAAGCTGACTGGACATGAAGTGGCTGTCCACGTCCTGCTTATCAGCCTCAGGTCATCTGAACATGGCACAGCTTGGGTCCCTTACATGACCACTCCAACCCCAGAAGCTGAGAAGGTCCAAGGAAAACCAGCTCCACCCCCAGTCCTGACACGGCATTGCTCCTGATCCAGTGCAGTCCAGCCACAGTCCCAGGAGGGATTGGGTATCCACCAAGAGGTGTTGGCACCAGCTCCCACTGCCCTACCCAGCTTTGATAATGCTGGCACCCATCTGCAGGCTGCTTCTGCCCCCTCCTCCCCATGCTCTTTCTCCATGGCAAGCTCTCAGCCCATCTGTCTCCAAAGCTGGGGTTTTTTTGCCCCGTGCCCTGATTCCTTCTTTCCTCATCCGACCCCTTCTCCAGCAGCAGCTGAGGTGGCAAGAGAGCAAAAGCAGGGTCTTGCAGGCCAGCAGCAAACTTGCTTTCATCATCCTTGCACTGCTACCATCAGCTTGAGTTGCTTCAAAACGCAGGCTCTGCTGACCTCTAGGGGACTGCTACAAAGCCAAAAGCAGAAAGGCTTCTAACTCATGGCATGCTACAGCCCTTCACATGCTCTTAAGGAGTTCTGGGGTGGGCATAACACCTGACACCCACTCCTGGGCCCTTTAGCACTAATAGAGGCTGTAAATAAAAACCTGCCTCCAACACTTACCCTGCCATCGCACCATTATAGCAGTAATACCTGAAGAAAAGTGTACAAGCAAGGTAAGGTTGTTGTGGAGAGATACTACCTGCTATCAGACTGCCCCATATAACTGTTGCTTTTATTTCAGCATGGTGAAGCACTTGGGAGTTTGAGAACTTGCGCCCTTCACCCTCTTCTGTATCAGTTTGTCTAATAAAAGGTATAAAAACCTTGCCTTGGTGTTACAACTACTGCACTACTCAGTGAAAAGCATGGACACATAAACCTAGGGATTGGAAATAAAGGTAAATGTGCTGCTTTATGGCACTTCATCACTCGCTAAGCAAATGGTGGAAGAAAGAACCTTGTAACAGAGAAAAAGGAACATGAAGACTTGTAGAAAGAAAGTGAAAATCTCAGGTGCTCCTTAAAACAGCACATGAAGCTGCTGAGGGGGGGCAGCTCTGCATTTCCTAGTTGACTCTGCTTGACAAAAGCTGTGGTGGGTGAAAAAGCCTTATGCAGGACCCTACAGAAGCAACAGAAACTGCTAACCTCTAATGGATCTGTTCTCCTTGATACAGAGCCAAAATCTATCATAGCCCTGAAATATCCTCATTTCTTGACTTGGGGAAGGCATGACGTAACTCTGGAGAGCTGCAGTGTGGACAGACCTGGACTGAGGCGGAAGCTATGTGCACGGCCAAGTGCTCCCATCTGCAGCCGCCACCTGATGTGGGAGCTCTCCACTAGAGCAGGGCAGCTGCTTGTCCCCGGGCTGAGGTCCATACTAGCAGAGAGCTGCTATCTAAGCTGTAGAGCTCCACTTGACCTTCTGACGCAGAAAGAAGTCCATCCAGCAGACCTGAGCAGGTAGCAGGCTCCAAGTAGCTGAACACATGGTGGGATCGTCACCTTTTCCACAAGAGCAGCTGTATCTGTAGCCAGAGCCTAATTGCGACCATGACTTCCACCATACACAAAGGTCTCTGAAGAGGTTGTGGGACTTGGGTTGC